>NC_135220.1:10512819-10605319 GCF_052324685.1 Brachyhypopomus gauderio | reverse complement strand
GATTACCTTTTCAACCTGTTCAAAAAAGATCTAAGAGACTCTTTGCCAAAACTCATCTAGCATGTTAAACTCTAAAGTGTCATCTGGCCTATTGCACCACACAAGAATTCTTGCAGGGTTTCATTCATATACTGCTGTTGACACGTCTCTCCTGTAAAAAAAAACAAGGGTCTCTGGCTTTGAGGTTCTCGGTCAGACATCACAGCAGCTCAGAAATGGTGTTTCTGCTTCACATAGATTTTTGCAACCTTTCCACATTCATACCAACGTGGGGCTTCTGAATGCATTGTCACTATGTTTGGTGCACTGGTTTTCCTAGAAGATCTGCATTGATGTTGTGTAAAATATGTCATCAAGGGATTATAAAGATTTTATGTTTTATAATTAGACTTTCAAATTACAGAGTGTTGAAAACATTCTTCATTGGTGAACTAAATGGTGCTGAATTATGAACTCTTATTCCAAAACAAATCATATCCCCCACCCCACCTCACCCCTCTCTGGAATCAGCCAAGGAAATTACCACTGTTGTTTGCTGAACTTGGCAACAATTCAACCTCCATGTCATGGGTGTGGAATCGTGACTCTACATTACAATGCAAGACCTAGTCCACTGTCCAGCTCCCTTAGCTGAAAAGTTACTTTTATGGCTAGCGGGTGTTTGTGTTGACCTTATCCACTGAAATTCTGCCTCTTGCTTACTTTTTTTACTGAGGACATTTGAACAGACATCGAGAACAATCTGCCCCTGGTGTCATGGAGGTACTATACCAGTCATCATTCTTTATTTTTAACTGGAAATTTTATGGCTTACTGGTGCTCGTCTGCCTATCTAAAGATTAGCTGCTGGTTTCATACTGATGTTGTTTAAGTCACAATTAGCAGCTCTTTAGATACATGATCTCCAAATAATAACTGATAGAAGAACTATAGTAGGATCAAACTACTTATCATATATAAATTAGGATACTTATTCAAACACAGTGATCAGTTTGGCCATCCTCTCAGAGATTACCTTCAAAATGTCTTTAATCTCTATTTTAGTAAATGATTTATCATCAGCAGTAGTTTACTAAAACTAAATGTTAGTGGATACCCCCAGTAGTGGTAATGTTAGCTAATTTGGTCAGATGCACGTTAAACGTTTGTCCACATTCAGTCTCAGGCAAATTACCTTGACCATATTTTACATAATGCATTGATACATGGGTGTCATAGTTACCTGATAAACATGACGGAGTCAGCTGACCGAGGTGGGGGAGGAGACAGAGCCCATGAGGATGAGGAGAATGACTCTGTGGTTCTGGACACACGCCTGTGACATTTAAGCAGCTGTTGTGTCTCTGAAATATTTTATGGTCGCGGTGACATTTCTCGTCTTTGCTGGTCTTTTGTTGTGATACAGATGGCCTGAGAATGCTGAGAACCATACACTATTTCTGAGAACACCATACAAAGTGGGGGAGCAGCACAATGGTGAATGTGCTGGAAAAGATATTCACTGTGTTTGTGAAGAACTTGATGGAAACTAACTATGCACTTTCAGTGCCTCATGAGCCAGCCAAGGTTCCTCTTGGCAAGGAAAAGAACAAAAAAATTGGCAAGAAAATTAAATGGAGCCAAATGGATCTGTTTTGAACAAAAGGCTCGTGTGAATTATTCAGAGGAACTTTAAACCACATCAGGTCTCATTGCTGCTGACTGGTGTCCACTAAAGAATGAAGATGCATGAGTTGACATTTTCACTCTGCTGCTGTACACGTAGACGTCTCTGACAGACAAGCCGCTAACAGCATGCTATTGACCTCAAAACCTTTGAATCCCTTCCAAAACAATATGGTGACAGATTGTTGGGCAGTCCATTACAGAAAGAGCACTCGATATCTTGACATATTTGAATATAGTTTCTCACTCATTAAAACTGTCTCTGGGCTCAATGCTTTAACATGTCTCAAGCACTATAATTCAAAAATACCCATCAAACCTTTTTTTTCCTATTACAAAAAAAAAAAGACTATTCAGATTGCAATGAGGAAAAGGGACTTTTGAATACAGCGATAAAGGCACTGTCCCTCTGCCAATGTCAGAATACTACCCTAAAAGGAAAATGGGACTAGCCATGAGTGGAGTAATTAATTGCAGATAAAGTAACATAGAGACTGAGAGAATGAGACAGAAAGTGACAGAGAGAGAGAAAATGAGAGTGAAAGAGAGAGAGAGAGAGAGAGAGAGAGAGAGAGAGAGAGAGAGAGAGAGAGAGAGGAGGTGAGGAGACAGAGGTAGTGGTAGAATTGTCTAGTTTCTTCTATACAGTGTGTTACAGTAAGTTTTTTTCTTGGGTCATTTCAACGACGCTATATTGTCCCATTCATCTGAACTGACACGAAGACAATAGCTGAGGGGACATCAGACTCCGCTAAGCACTTTGAAGAATGGTCTCTCCCCACCGCGCCCGCACGTTCTCAGCCTCATGGAATGCCTTCCATCTCGCGGTGTGTCTGAGGAACACAGTGTCTCCAGCGCTGCTTCACTGAGGCTCAGCCAGGCAGCGAGGGAGCGTCCTGGCCAAAGGTGGTGAGGCGTCTACAGAGAGGACTGCAGCCTTGGCTCAGTGATCATCCTCATTGTGCACGACAGAGAAAATATTCCTTTGCAACTCAGACAACTACAAGCAGCATTTCAGAGTTAATTTAAAGCTTATACAAGCAGCTGTTTAGAGTCTAAATGGCCAAGTCTTTGTTGTACAGAGTTATTGATTTATGGTTATGCAACCGAGAGTTTAAAATACAGTGTAAAGACCAACACCCTGCATAATAAGAAACCTCTGGGGAGGAGCAGGTCATGACTGGCAACTTTGCTAAAGCAACCACTGTGGTCCAAAAAGCACAAACCCCCCCAAAACAAAACAAAAGTCCACAGAGGTGCTGGTTTTCTGACTGGTTCAGTGTTTAAATCATTTGAAACCACAATAACTGTTCAAATGTACTCTTTACAATATAGACCACATCCTGCCCTGTATTATAGAACTCAAAAGAATCCTGTGGTTCTGTTAAGAAACCTGCTGCACTATCAGATAATTAACCTGCTTATCTAAGACTGATAAAGCTGAAGACACTAATTTGTATAATACATTAATAATTAATGGAATGAAAAAGCTTCTAAAATGACTGTTTTACTGGCACTACCACTCTCACATTACTGCATGAATAATGTGTTCATATTTTTGAGAGAATGACAGCAGCTTTTTTGATGCGTACATTGTGTTGGCTTATTGTGGAATATGACCTGAAACCCCACAGTAATGCAATATGACTGGTTTCAGTTGACTCAAAAGCTAAAAGTGCCTCTTACTCATTCTCTTAAAAGATTTCTGTCCTTTTTATGCCTTTTGAGGCTAATAGCCTAAATCAGCTCATCGTTTTATCTTTCATCTTTTTTTTTTATCGCGGGATCTGTTTGACGCTGTCGTTAAAGTCATATAGCATTTTGTTTCTCATTGTAATCAATTGCAGAATGGCCCTGACATTTGCTTGGCTTGTTTTCATTCGTTCTGAATGTATGACCAGAGATCATCTGCACCTACGCCTCCGTGTTCACACAAGTCCCATTCAGCTTGTCCGTCTCGGGTTACGTTTATATCAACATTTTTTACCAGCTATCAGCTGGAGCTGAAAAAGCATCAGCACTGAATGTTACCAGATATCTGGGCTGTTTTGTAGTTTCACGTACTGCAGTCCAACTACAGTGTTGTAACACTTGGCCCCTTCATGTCAAACTACTCCCACAGTGTTTGGTTGGTGCATAAATGAATAAATAAATGAATACATTTGGTACAATGCAATACTGCAGACTATCTGTACGCACTGAGGTGACCCAATCATAAAAGGTTGGAAGTGAACCGAAAGCTGAGAATGATGTATTTCTGAAAAGTCTCTTCAGCAGACCTTGCTGAGGTATATCTTCCATTACACAGACTTCCACCAAGCTGCAACAGACCAAGCCGAGTTTCAGAGCCTTCAGTGTTTAATACAGCGACAGACATGAGGAGACGTGACACACACATGAAACAGAAGTGTTATCATCCCTGTAGCAGAGAAGGGTCAAACCACTGTCAGGCAGGCAAATATACAAGCATATCCACAACTGTAAATTAGAGAGACAAGCACAGGACCAAAAGAAGAGTAGCTGATCGGAAGCAAGGAACTAGGAGAATTAGGCTAGGAAACAGGACCTGGGAGGAAACAGGACCTGGGAGGAAACAGGACCTGGGGCCATCAATGGGGGAGGAATCCAAGCAAACATTGTGGAACGGCCGTCGCCGTGACATGTTCAATTTAGAACAATTACTGGTAGATAATGAGGCATAAACTAATTAATAAACTGACTGCTTTCATACCCACCTAGCAAGCTAACTAGTGGTATATGTGAAGGGTGTTGAATGGTGTCTTCAAATTACATTGGTACTTTCACTTATTATATCAACATGGTGTGCTAAACTAGACTTATGCAACTTTAATGGCCAGCACATCTGAATTATAGTTACTGACGCTACTACACTACAAGCTCAATTTCCCCAAATTCTACTTGGAAAACAGTAAACCACAAAAAATAGAGAACTATGAAGCAGTCGTAGCAGTATGAATGTCACTGATGTATACCACTGTATGCTATTTATGTGCATTTACCGTGTTTATCTGCTACAGCAGCTCCTGTTACATATGTAGAAATTTCATTATAAGACGAATTTCAACGAGATGTATTTTTAGAAAGCAGTTTTTCAGCAGATCCCATGAGGAAGTATACACACTTTAGTAGTGTAAATCGAAACATTTGAGAAGTGCTGTATTGTACTTGAGAAGCTTACAGACCATGAGGTTTGTATTTTTAAAAAGCAGCCAAGTTGGATCTTGTGGCTGTCAACTTCAGGCACTGAATCTGAACTTTGCCACAAAATGCAGCATATAACCACAGAGCACATTTAAACTTTACTTGTACTGCCAGTCGTGCTCCGGGCATTTCTGTCTGCTGACACTGAATGGTGTGTACAAGCCCAGATTGGGCTCTTCAAAGAACTCGCCGGGCCAATGAAAACATCATCAGAAGCCTTGTGATGACTGCTGTGGGCAGACCATTGATCTCGTAGCGAGCTGGTCCATCTCCTCCCTGCTCTAAAATAATGGCCAAACTTTTACCCAGGGCTTTAATCAATACCCCAAGAGAGACTCTGCTAATGTGGCTTGACCATGGTCCTGAACCCCCATTAGCTTTTATCTGTGTTGAGTGGGTCACCTCAATGAATTCAAATACCCTCTTTGGCCCTGAACATTGGTTGCCCACAGCCAAGAAAGACTAATCTAGAACAATTACATATGGTTAGGGCTTGACCAATTACATGTAGATTAAGCACCTTGTGTTTAGTACACCTTCACCAAAAGAAGCACACATATAATTTATATTTTATTTTGATTCTGACTCTTAAAACCAGCATTCTTTGAATAATGCATGATTTTGCGTGTTTGTTAATAGGGTTTGCACTCAAAGTAATGTGCTTTTCTCCTTCCCTAACACTAGAGAATCCAGCCAGTGCTGGTTATTGTGCAATATTGATTTCCCCAATGCTCCTGCAAGCCAGAAGACATTAGTCAGCCCTGGCCACCATCCAAACGGTCTACATAACTAAGGGTCTGGCAACTTGCATTGAGAGGTTGAAGGATATTTTTAATCTCATATATGTAGTCTCTGTAAATTGGATTATTTTCATAATTAAGAGAAATAGCTCAACCACGAGATCGATAGGGTTTAAGACATGCAACCATTTCCGATAATGAGGAATCTGCATTTTGAATTACAATTAGATTTTACAATATCACACAACCCAGAGTTCAGTGATCCCCTGACTGATGAACTTTGAATGGGAGAGTCAACACTAATTACATACTCTAGTAATTCTGTTGAAAGGCAATGTTTTTATCATCATTATTACTGGAATATGAGATAAAAACACACAATATGAAACTGTCCTGGATATGTAGCCAGTGCTACTCTAGAATAGTAAAACAGGGCTACTGTCTCTTTCAGTGTCTATTTTAGTCTCATTTGCTTTGATGCTAAGGATAGGTCACAAAAGAAACCTTCAGTTTGGTACATCTCAACCCAGTATTTGAAACATCTGAGTACAGTGTTTCTTGAGCCAGTCTTCAAGAACCCTGAGACCCCGCGTTTTAACAGTCCAAGCTTCCAGCAGTTCTAAACCAGTTTTATCCCTGCTGTGTTGGGAGCTCAGAGTCAAAACACAGAGCATCTGGAGTCCCAGAGGACTGGCTTGGGAAGCACACACATCATGTACAGTGGGTGTGATTGAGGGTGATGCCCTGTGCTACTGGGTAATGGTTTAGACTTATGGTTACCATTCCAGACCGGCACTCTACCACTCTAAGACTTTAATTAGCTGGCTCAAGTGTGACAGGTCTGGAGTACAGCTGAACTTCAGAAGGGCTACACATGACAGATGGCTAAGCAATAATATGGAGCGTGGAGTTTCCTTCATATTACTTCCTAAGGATTTATTTCCAGACCAGGCCTAATTTAGGCCTAGAAACCAGCACATTATACCTTGTGTGATAGTTAAAAAAATAAAAAAGCCCTATAAATTGTATTAACTTTGAGCACTCTCATCGATAACGTCTGTACTGCTTTCTGCTGTTTAATAGGCAATGGTGATTTATGCCTTCTAGTCATTTCATTTGCTAATAAGGCAGAAAGTTGGTGGTGCACTGAGACTGCACTGCAGTGATGTTCACGTCAGTCTCACACTGCTGTATATTCCGTCCAAATCTGTTCTGCTTAGAACAAGATACATGAAAAATGCTTAACAACAAATGGGACTTATCAGTAATTCTCAGGTAGCCTAAAACATTTCATAATGTAGACTTGTTTAAACCGTCTTGGTTAAATAATGATTGGTCTAATCTCTCACTGTTACAGCAGCAGTAGAAGATATTTGCACCTAAGGATTAATGAGTATTGGTTGTATTTATGAGCAGTCTGGGAAATGCAGTTTCTCCAAGTCTCTCTGCCAGTCATTTGCAGTGGGCCTAAACGTGCCATTACAAACACACTTCAGCAGACTTCATTTCAGGTTTTCATTATTTCGGGGGCCTAGTTGAATCATTTGGAGGGAAATTATGAAGCGACCTAATCAAGGACTTCCGCCTTTCGTTCAGCAATAATTACACAGTCAGAGCCGCTGCCATGCTGTATGATTTATGACAGGACATGATGGATATTAATGGATTTCTTAATTGGTGCATATGTTTATGAAATTGGCTGCCTGGCTGTGACATAACAGCTTGTCAGGTAATGCAAGAAACTGCCAGTGTGAAGAAAGAAAGCGAACTCCATTTAGAATAAACATACACGCTCACACCGACACACACAGAGACACACCGACATGCATGCACACGCCGGCACACACATGCACACAAATGCACACGCATGCACACACGCACATGAACGCGCATGAACGCACATGCACACACAGGCTCGCGCATGCACACGCCAGCACACACAGGCACACGCAGGCACACGCATACACACACACACATGAACACGCATGCACACACAGGCACACACAGGCACACATGCGCATGAACACGCATGCACACACTGGCACACGCATGCACACGCAGGCACACATGTGCATGAACACGCATGCACACGCATGCACACGCAGGCACATGCAGGCACACGCAGGCACACACAGCGAACAGAGGCAGCCCACCATGCTCATATAAAAATAATGCTTCACTTTGATATGCATGTATTTTTAATAAGTGTGAAAAGTAGCTGGAACCAAAGGCAATAGGATAAAACTTTAATTCCCCTGTTTTCCTCTACCCAGTGTTACTGAAGAGAAGTTCATTTTGTTGGAGGGTGAAACAACACTACAGAGTCTGCATATAACACCACTAACTGTTTATGTGTTTAACTGTTCACTTATAGCACTGTTCACTGTGCACCATATATATACACATATAAACATATATGGTGTACTGTTCTCTGTATATATAAATATGTATGTATATAACAGTGAAGATGCTCATTTGCAGTACTGCACTGATGCCTCATTTAGTTCCTACTTACTTGTCCAAGTCTTTTTTATGCTTGTTTCTCTTTATATTACTTGTTTCATATGGGTCGGCTAATATATACAAGAGTACAATTTGACATGAAATGGTCTTGCTGGATTGTTGGAATAAAATAATTCACGGATTTGAGCCAATCAGCTCTGAAAGCATCTTGGCTAAATCTAGGCTGCTTATCAGAGTCCAGCCAAGCGAGATGCCATCATAACGAAGTCTTCACTCTGACTGCTGTGCTGTGCAAGTCAAAAGAAAGAATCTGATCTCATTTCAATGTAGCTCTCCTAAGTGCAATTTGTTCTGAGCTTCTGTGAGTTCTCAAATGAGTAGTGTAAGATTGGTCTGGCTGTCTATAAACCACTTTTCAAAGTTACCCACATCCATTCAAACACACTATTCATGTAGTTTCATATGTTTAATCCCTTATGTTGAAAAAAGGATTTCTTAGAATTATCTGGTTAAAACTGTGTGTGTATGTTTGTGTGTGTGTGTGTGTGTGTGTGTGTGTGTGTGTGTGTGTGTGTGTGTGTGTGTGTGTGTGTGTGTGTGTGTGTGTGTGTGTGTGTGTGTGTGTGTGCTGGGGGGAGAGTATGTTTGTGAGTGAGCGTGTGGCTCTGTGGGAGGATTTCTTGAAAATCTATGAAAATCTTTGTACAATCACAAGTATAAAACTCACCAGATACTTGTGCTATTTCACTTTTATTTCATGCTGGTGACTACAGTCCCCTTGCTGACAAATTAGCGCTAACTTAGTGTTGCTCTCTGCAGCCTACACAAGAGATTTGAATAACAGGGGGCGGAGGTATTTAAGGAGGTGCACTAGCTCTGAAGGTGTGTGCGTGTGCGTGACCATAGCTGGTGTGTACCGCAGGCTCGCGGAGTGAGATAAGGGCCCCGGTGTTCTGCTTGGATCGTCTCCTCTCTGCCTCCGCGTTTGCCCTCAGGGCTCACGCTCTCTCATTAAACACGGACCAAAAGGCCACGTTTCCTGGCTCAGGACAGCTGCCAGGCGAGGAGCCGCGAGGAGACGCGAGGAGACGCAAGGAGCAGGGGAGGAGCAGGGGAGGGCGGGCGCGATCGCTCCATCTGTGGCCCTGGCGCGCACTCTCGCGTCTGAGACAAGAGAGAGATGGGGCAGGCGTGCCAGGAGGAAAAAAAGAAGAGTTAGAAGAACGCCAAGTGGTAGAGCCTCATTTCACAGGGCTGCCAATGTCATAGTCACAGCATAAAAAGGCTGTAATGCAGCGCACACACACTCCCCCCACACACACACACTCCCCACACGCACACACACGCCCATCCACCCATGTGTACACACACACACGGGCTTAAACAATTTGACTTTTATTATTATTTATTTATTTATTTTTAGCAGCATCAGATCTAATCAGTCGCATGGGTGCAGGTCACACGTTTGTGAAGCAGTGTGACTGGGGTGTTGCTCACACGCTGCTTCTCACCCCGTGAGTGTGAAACAGCGGGGAACCTTGTTTTCCTTTCCATCTCTTCTAGTCGTTGAATATTTCCTCCCTTCATCTCCGTCTGCGCTACCACTCAAAGGGGCATCGTCGCCGCAGCCCCGCACATACCCAACCATTTATAAGATCAAACTTGTCAGGAAATAGTCAGATACCCATTGTTACTGGGTTAACAGAACTCGTCTCAACCAAGGATTACTGTGACATGGCGCGCCTTGCTCTATCAAACGTGTCCCACAATGCACCGCTTCGTGCGCAACCCACAAATAGAAAGTAGGAACTCTAATCTGGCTAGTTTCTCGCGTCCGTGTTGCAGTGGTGTTGTCTCATTCTGACTTTGCTCGGCAGTACGCTGGGATGAGCACAGCCTCCGGGCGTAATCTGTCAGACACCTCTCCACTCGCCAAGAACTTTAGGACTTCTGATTTTCCTACCAGGAGCTCCCGTGGCCTTTACGTACTTCAGGATTTCTGATTTCTGGCTTTGCGCCTTTTTGGAGCATCAGAGCCATTAATACATTGTGACGGACAGGAACATCTTCTCTCTTTAGCTCAGTCTGATATGAGGTTCAGCAGATGGGCCACAGGTATCATTTGCGCATCTTTTTCCCTTAATTCTAGGTTAGGATTTAGATTTTGTCTTTTTGAGAAGACTTTTAAGTACATAACTAAAGGGCATGTTTACTTCTAAAGTAAATGGATTCTTTTCAATTAAAGAATATTTGTCCACGCAAGCTAAAAAATAAGGGGGAAAAGACCATAGTGGAGTTTATAGAACAAGAAGGGCAGCTCTACTGCACAACATATATGGTTACTTGGGAAACGAATTACGTTAGCTATTAGCTGACTGAAACTATAATCAGTGGGTTATACAATCCTGTTATGCCTTCAGGCTGCATCCTGTTGTTTTGTTTAGGTTTTTGGTGTGAGACTGAGGCTTTAAGGTTCATACAGTAGCTTTGATAAACCTGCTTTAATTTATTTTTCTCATTAACCTCATGAAGAAATTTTAATATAGTCTTTAAGTTTCAATTTGGTCCAATCCAATCTAAAGAAATTCATTTGTGGAAGAAAAAAAAACAAAAAATAGCTATGTTACATACAAATTTATTTTTGACCCAAACATTTGAATTTAAAACATATATTTAAATGTCTTCCTGCCGTTACCAAAGAGCTTCCATGTAAAACTTTAGTCCCTCAGCAAACAAGTGTTCAGTATGTGCTGCAATGTTTTCATGAAAATAAGCATTGCAGATGGTTACCTCATGAAGTGCCAAGAGTTTGTGACGTAATATATCAGCAAAAAGCCACCATAGTAAATTGTACTTATTTTATTTTTCTGGGGGATAATCACAAGGACAGGAAGGTAACAGTATGCACACACACACACATACACACACACACACACACACACACACACACACACACACACACACACACACACACACACACACACACACACACACACACACACACACACACACACAAAACATCGTTGATCTCAAAGCCTACCTCAGAAATAACTTTGTATCCCGTATCAGCAAGGGAAGACATTATTCATGTGTTCATCAGGAGCAGACAACCCACAGCAGCTCAACAAGAAATCAGTCACAGCCAAATCGAATGAAAAAAAATGGGAGCCATGATGTTTGGCTAAACTCCACCCCCTCTCCCAAACACCATTCCCTCGTGATGTTTGGCTAAACTCGACCTCCTCTCCCAAACACCATTCCCTCGTGATGTTTGGCTAAACTGCACCTCCTCTCCCAAACACCATTCCCTCGTGATGTTTGGCTAAACTGCACCTCCTCTCCCAAACACCATTCCCTCGTGATGTTTGGCTAAACTCGACCTCCTCTCCCAAACACCATTCCCTCGTGATGTTTGGCTAAACTGCACCTCCTCTCCCAAACACCATTCCCTCGTGATGTTTGGCTAAACTCGACCTCCTCTCCCAAACACCATTCCCTCGTGATGTTTGGCTAAACTGCACCTCCTCTCCCAAACACCATTCCCTCGTGATGTTTGGCTAAACTGCACCTCCTCTCCCAAACACCATTCCCTCGTGATGTTTGGCTAAACTCGACCTCCTCTCCCAAACACCATTCCCTCGTGATGTTTGGCTAAACTGCACCTCCTCTCCCAAACACCATTCCCTCGTGATGTTTGGCTAAACTGCACCTCCTCTCCCAAACACCATTCCCTCGTGATGTTTGGCTAAACTGCACCTCCTCTCCCAAACACCATTCCCTCGTGATGTTTGGCAAAACTGCACCTCCTCTCCCAAACACCATTCCCTCAGCAGCTCTGCCCGGTCCCGCCAGGCTGAACTGTCTGTGGTCGTTCATTAAAGCTAAATGATTTTAAAGTCAACAGAATAGCAGGGGTGAACTCAAATTACACACTGGCATTATTGGTTATGTAGAATGAGCTTATGACCTCACAATACCAAGAAGCAGCCAGTACAACTTCTCAGCCATTCACGGGTCATTTATAAAACCACAACTGAATTAAACGAGAGATGAAAACCAAAGTGAAGTTGGCAAAAAAAAGTAAAAATCTAACAGCAAAAAAAAAGGAGAATCCAAAAATGAATGGCATGGACGGAAAGATGAAACAACATGTGTATTTTCATTCAAGCTGTTGTGAGATGAAAAGACCTGAGTAGCTGGTTTAAAGAGCACAATCGCTCCGTCACTGGGAGACTGAGCAGTGGGACGCTGTGGCGTCACTCTGAGTAACTCGTGCCATCTGCCTCGCTCGTAGCTTCCTGCTGAGCCATCATTAATTACCACATCCTCTCCGTTGGCTGGTGGGAAATCAAACACTTACTTTAAGTACTTAAGTGCATGCCAGGAAATCAGGAGTTATTTAATCTAATTCTTAATTTATTCATTTATTAATTAGGAATTAGCAAGTGTTCTGTGTGTCGCTTCTATAGAAAGCCCAGGGTACATACTTTACGTAATGATTTATGATGTGACAATATAAAGCTAATGACATTTAAAACTACTGCAGCGTAATGTCATCTGACAGAGTTCATCTTTAATAAACTTCCAGATATGGTTTTGGCATTTTATGGCATTGGTGCTGAGTCTGTAAGACCAAGACCTGTTGGTCAATAATGATGTACTCCAAGTAAAAATAACTGTCTGCTATTTGTTTATAGCATTCAATCCGTCTCTCTCTCTCTCTCTCTCTCTCTCTCTCTCTCTCTCTCTCTCTCTCTCTCTCTCTCTCTCTCTCTCTGTCCCTGTGTTTTAAACATGAAGAGAATAATACAACTCAGACTTCCTCAGTCTACAGTTTAGCATCTTAATTGGGGTGGGGGGTGGGGGTAGGGTTGTGGGGGGTGTAGGGGTGGGGGAGGGGTTGTTACATTCACTTTTTCCACTATTTCTATTTTTTCTCCCAGAGTGGGGCCGGGTGCTGATGTCAGGGCAATGCTGTTTCCGTGGTAATGAGCTGTCAGGGATATAAGGCTGGGCACTCTTGTTCTCATATCATCCTAAAATAATAAATAAATAAGAATCTGGCGCTGGAGTCCAGAGAGCCAGAAGGAGGCGTTTCTCTGCAGCTCGGTGCCGGTGAACCCGGGGGATACAGCGGTGTCAGAGACGCAGACTTAAAGTAGGAGCTGCAGTCGGATCATCGTGGCCTGCAGGCGGAGACACTGCTGTAATTAGGCCTTTAGATGTTTGTCTCTTGAATAGGGGAGAAGGGGGTAAAAAAAATAAAATAAAAAACCCACATCCCCCTCTGAGCCACACCGAGCCGATTTGTTTGAGGGATTGATTTAATTCGCAGAGCCTTGGCGAGAAAAATAAACGAGCACTCAGGTGGCCACATGGCTGTCTCCCTCCGTGACAGCGGACCGCACGTCGCCGCCGTGGGGCTTCTGTCGCAGAGCCACTCGCCGTGGCCGGTTAAAGCCTCTCTCTGGCGCTAATGAAAGCTCTGTTTCCACCCTGCTGCGAGAGGCCCCCTTTCCTGCGCTTGTAGAGAGGCAGACAGGTGCGTTGTGAGATCACCAGGTGCTTGCAGGGTGCTGGTGCACGTTGGAGTCACCGCTGATCTCAGGGGCAGACAACGAAGGTGCAGAGACTTTTACCACGCAAACGACATCACAGTCAGTCTTCCCAGTTCACCAAGGATTATCGGAATGCACAATAGAGGAAATGTAATTAGCTCATTATTCATGCACTATGCCAAAACATGCCACAGCGGCATATTATAACAGTAGCTATTGTCGGAGAAGTTGAATGCATGGTCTCACAGCTCCCTTTCACTTGGCTGGGCTCAGAAGAATGAAATCACTCCATGTGTTTGAATGGCTCACTGTACTAGCTTGTTTTGAAGCAACACCTTTGGTGTAGTCTCTGCTGTGTTGCGCTTCTCAGTTTAGGATGCTGTCCATGGTGCTGATGTGTGCTTATATTCCAAAGTGAGTGCATTGTTCCTGAGTTGTATTATATAACAGACTCTGTTTTTTGATGGAAGCCTGCAGCGCTAGGTTTTATTTCTCAAACACATCATTTGATGTGAGAAGGTGCTCTTAGACTGCTGTGATGATTTAGTAGCATTGAAGTGTTTATGGTGCTTTCAGGAGTAAGAAATGGTCATACAACAAGTCTGGTAAATGTTGTGAAGAATCTCAATAATTATCACATGGATTATTTTAATTTTGGATTTGAACCGGCATGTTTGGACTACAGTCCAAGAGAATAACAGTGGAAGGATTTAATTACAAGGCTGTGACTACAGTGGCAAAACCTCCACCCACATAGTCACACAGGCACCTTCACACAGGCACCCACCCACCCACACGCACATACACACATGGTAATACACACACACACACACACACACACACACACACACACACACACACAATAACAAATCTTATGTGCAGGCATGTAGCCTATCAGTTTTAACACTACGACATGGCAGAGAAAAAGAGGGAGAGAGAGGAGAAATGACTGAGAAGGAAGAGTTAGGGTAAAAGTTTCTCCCACACACACACACACACACACACACACACACACACACACACACACACACACAAACAAACAAACAAACACGCACAACCCCACGACTAAAAATAACAATACAAATAACACACACTCATACCCATGCTCACCTAGTCAGCCAGTGCTGTATGTGATGGAGGCAGAGCCCGGGGGCAGCCCAACACACAGGGACTGGAGCACGGGGCCCTTCAAAGGCGCCAGTCCCCGGTGCCCAGGAGAGGAGCCACACTCTGTAATTACTGCAAAACATTCCAGGCCTGAGCTGCAGCACACAAGTTGGGCCCAGACACAGGGCCGGCGCTGCCCACAGCATCCCTGCACTTTCATTACAACACCTGATTTATTTCTGCCACCCAAACCCGTCCACTGTGATGGGCGCCGGTGCCGGCGGGCCGGGACAGCATGAACACCTGCACTGATGCGCTCTCTGTCTCGGAGAGAAGGCACGGATACTCCCTTCAACCCACTCGTGAGATCGAGTGGAACGTCAGCAATTTGAGAGACCCTCACATCTCCAAAATTTGCAGAAGGTGGAAACAACTGCTCTGTCTGTCTGAGAGGTGAGTTTTGGAGAGGCGAGTCTTGGAGGCGTCGAGTTACGGCGCGTCTGTGCCAATGCCCAGCCTGCATGCGACAGTCTACCCTGTTTGTCACTGGTGTGTTTCGGTCTACTGGACTCCCCGCTGGCCGGATATGATTTGGGTGATGGACCATTCTGAACACAGCAGTCAGGATGACGCGGCAGTGGGTGTTGTGCTGGTATGAGCACGTCAGTCTCACCCGTGCAGCTTGAGGTTTTACACGTGTCAGTGTCACTGCTGGGCTGAAAGTCTGGTCAGCCAAGCAAAAAACCTCAGACATTCACCCTCGCTGAAGAGGATGAATAACACACTGTGCAAGGCACCAGATGGCCTATAATCTGATTAATCTGAAGGGGTACACCTGTATGTGTTTATAAATAATAAACCTTAATAAAGTGGGTAGGCAGAATATACATTCCCCTCCTTTATACACACACACACACACACACACACATAAATACATACAGGTTGTCTGTAACGTAAGGAAACACCCTTACACGATGTGTGAACACCGGGAGTGTCGAGGAGAGAGAAGTGATGCAACAGAGACACACGCCAGCGACACAACAGACGTTTGTTACGAAACCGAAAGCAAAAGAACGATAAGCAACAGAGGACGAGACAGAAGACAGAAGAGAGCAGGAGGACCGCAGCACACCGAGTGAGCCACGTGAACCTCGTGAGCCACGTGAACCTCGTGAGCCGCGTGAACCTCGTGAGCCGCGTGAACCGCGTGAGCCGCATGAGCCGCATGAACACAACAGACAAAACCCAGACCTCACGTGAGGCTTTAAATAAACGGCGATAATGAGGACATGCAACGTGGCACGTGAACCACATAACAAGGTCAATGGGGGGGGGGGGGGGGGGGGGGGGGGGGGGGGACAACGACACATATACGGGCACAAAGAAGCTATATGGAGATATATCACATGGTCTAGAGCAGGGGTGCCCATTATGTCGATCGCCATTGACCGGTCCCCCCCCCCCCCCCCCCCCCCCCCCCCCCACCCCGTCAACGATCGACAAACATACACCGCCCCCGGGAACAATTTACGTTCAATATCCCCCCCCCCCCCCCCCCCCCCCCGGTCAACCACTCACGTTCGCCACCCCTCCAGCCCCAGGGGAAGAAATTTTTTTACACTTGCCACCCCCTCCAGGTTCAAATCTCACTCCAAGCGATCTTGAAATGGTAGATCTTTCTGACTTGGTCATCTTATAGGTTGCTCGCAAGCTGAAAACTTGTGGGCACCCCTGGTCTAGAGTGTAGGGGAGCATGCCATTACAAAAACAATATATATTTTACATATATATAATGCCTTCACCGTCCACATTGCCTACACCTTCCACATCTTTTCTAGCTCTTTTCTCAGCCTTTGGGATTTCTTGAGCCTTTTGTGTTCCTTGTTCTTGATGTTGCTTTCACTTGCTACATCGATCACTAATGTCCACTTCTGCTGTTTGTCCCTCACTACTATGTCCGGTCGGTTAGCCATTATGTCAGTGTGTATCTATCTGGAAGTCCCACAGGATCCTAGCTCGGTCATTGTCTACCACCGTCTTGGGTGTGTCCTATTTTGACCTTGGAACCAGCCAGTTGTTTATGGGGTTCCACGGACGCTCTGCCTGCTAGGGTCTTGCACCCTGCTGATATATGCTGGGGTGGCCCAAGGGCCTGCATCTGGGTTCCTGCCTGGTCTGGTAAACCCAAGCCTTTATAGATCTTGTGTTCAGAGCTTGTAGCTTTTGCTGGTCGTGTATGCCATGCATGGGTTTATCCCCCATGGCATTTCCTCTTCCTCCTCATTCCCACCCACCTTGGGTTTCTGCTGTGTGAAGTATTCACTAAACACTTCATCACATGGGACCATCTTCCTGCCATATTCCTGGATCTTTGATGTTTCATCCTGGATGGTGGCTCTAATGCTCTCTAATCCTTGGCCCCTCTCCTTCTGTTGAGTGTACAATCTCAGAGTGCTGGATTTGGGATGAAACCCTCAGTGCATTATGAGGGTTTTCTATGTCTTGACATCAGTGGCTTCTATCTCCTCCTTTGGCCAGATATTATACCAGCAGGGTATCTGATGACTGGCAGAGTGTAGGTGTTGATCGCCTGGAACTTGTTCTTCACATTCAGCTGACTTCTCACGTCTCATTCTTTGTAGGTGTTTGACTGTAGCTACTTTCCTTGTGGCCTCTTCATGGTTCCTATTTGCCTATGGGATCTGAAGGTACTTGCAGGAGCAGATTTTTTCCTTCTGGTACTACAGTCCTCTCAGTTCAGAAAACCTCCCCCTCCTTGTGGCCTTCTGATCACTCTTATCCAGTCCAAATGACATTATGTTATTTCTTTACATCCTGGTGAGGTGGATTAGTGAATCAATTTCTCTTCATACTTGAGACACTTTCTCTCACATCTGCTAGTGTGACGGTTACTGGACCATGTTTAGTGGAGCTACTGTGGTCTGCCCTCAGGTTCAGCAGCCACTGGGCATTGCTGTTGTGTGATGCCTCTTTCTTCCATATACTTTCCCAGTATTGTTCAGTCTCCGGCAGGTCTGTCCTTATGCTAATTCCCTGCCACCAAGAAAATACTTGAGATGAATCATGGCAGAAGATCCTGTTTATCCTCTTGGCTTCTACGTCTCTTGGGTACCACTTCAGGTGGGCAGCCAGGGCTGTTATTCTGTGCTTGGCATTCCTCAAAGCCTCTGCTATGGACAGCTGGTTGTACTTTAGTACTTCGGTATCCAGATTACCTTCATCACGCCTTTCTGCATCTCTGATAGCAGGCGAACATCTCTCCAGATCATCCTCATTGTGGCCTCTAACCTCCTTCTCCTTGGAGGATACTGCTCATTGATGCTGTTCTTCTGACGCATCACTGATGCTGAGGTGTATATCAGCTGATTGGTCTCCGTGATAGTTACAGTAGATCATCTGTAATGGAGCATCCAGACCTTCAGCAGCTCTTAAGGAGCTTCACCTGGAATTGGTCGTTCAGTACTACTACTGATCAGCTGATACACACCTCAGCTTACGTGATACTTAGGATGAACAGCAGAAATCTTTCATCTGGAAGTTTAAACAACTGGCGTCATCAGGTTCACACCAGCAGTGTTCCATGCCTCAACCTTCTACATCTACAATCTTCTACGTGCTCATCACAAAGTTTTGGAGTGTGTCTATAAACATGGAGACTGACCTGCGGGCTCACACTGGGTTTGGTGAGCATGTATATCTAATGTGTGGGATGAAGCTGCCTGTTCGGCAAACAAACATCCTTCAGCCAGAAATTTCAGATCTGACTCCTCACTACAGAGAACTTTCACCTACAGCCCAGTTCATGTGTTTTCATGCACAGTTGAGCTGCATTGCCTTGTTTCCTTGGCCTAGCACTGCATCTACGGACCTCAATGTTGACTGTTTTTTACACTTACTCAAAAGACTTTGTAAAGCAAATATTTAAACCCAGACTGCTTTAACATTGTATCCTGGGCGAGGCCTTATTGACCATTACTTGCCTGTTGTTGCTGTGATCAGTCTTGTATGGCCTGTGACATGAAACTTCCACAAACTCATCTTTATACAGGACTTCATTTTGGCTGTTCCTTGCTGAATTCTTTCCACACACCTGGCTACCTGGCTAAAGGTTTAATTCACAGTATTGTGTATATATATGAAGTTTGTGACACCAGGAAAAGTCTATAATTAAAAAGGCTGTCAGTGACAATGATATGTCAGCTGCAGTTACCCGTGAGATACTTTCTAATGTTAACACCTGACATTTCTTTTTACAGTTTCAAGTTGAATCTTGGCATCATTTTCACAGATTAACACTGACTCCATGGTCTGTAAAGAACATTGGTGAACTTGAGTTCAGACTGATTAGTAAGTCTTGTAATTACATATCCTGCATATTACATATAGTGACTGAATAATTCACACTTATCACAAACTGTTATGCATTATGTCTAAAGTCACACTAAAAAGTTATTAAAATAATAACTAAATAAAGAAAAAAACATTACTTGTCTGTTGTACATACACACAGTCCAAGTGGATATTATGTGAATATATGCATATGTATATTATGCCACTCCATTAATGCATGTTAACACATGTGAACACATTTTTTTTACATTGTCTACTTAAATGCTTTTTTCAGCCAAGGAAAAGTCTGAAGTGACATTTTGAAGTCTTGCATTTCCTGAGCTTTCATTGCTCACACGTTGGTGATTAGTTGGTTTGCAGCTCTTTGCAGAATGACCCTAGTTGTCTGAGTGGCTTTGCTTCTGTGCTTCACACAACTCTGGAGAGCCACAAAGCGTTTAAGGCAGCGCATGATAAAGGCCGGTTTCCTCTCCGAGCGAGCCCGATCGTTGCTGTGGGCAGAGACTCCATCCGCATGACGGCCTTTTCATGTCCTCCCGTCCCAACAAGCTGTCCATTTCTCAGGCCCGCGTTATAGTGGCATCGCAGACACACACAAGAGGGGAACGTCCTGGCTTTCATCTTGGAAATGGGAGGCTCGTGACACGGAAATCATGAATATTGACAGGAAATGCAGAGCTAGGGTCTGATGCTCATTTTACGATGTCAGGCCACATTGCAAATCTAATTCATTTTCCACTCTGGACCTCCGTCTCACAAACCTGCCAAGTGTGATGGATTGAGCGAGAAATTCATTTTCCCTCGTGTTCGGGAAATCTTGCAACATTTCAGAGAAAAAAAAGAAGCATCCTAGGGTGTGCTGTTGCTGCTCTGGGTGTGTGTGTGTGTGTGTGTGTGTGTGTGTGTGTGTGTGTGTGTGTGTGTGTGTGTGTGTGTGTGTGGCGGGGGCAGTGTTGCCCAGTGATTCGTCTATGTGCACAAGTCTTGTCACATCATTTACAGTGTGTGTGAGTCAGATGCTTGTGCCGCATGCTTGACCTACTGCTGGACAACTTGAGCCATTTGTGTACACTGAATGTTCATTATTCACGGCCATTGTTTTAAGCCTGTTCCCATATCACCCCCACCAACAACCACCACCCCCACCCTCACCCCCACCAACAACCACCACCCCCCTCCCTCACCCCCACCAACAACCACCATCCTCAACCCCACCCCCACCAATACCTCTACCACCACCCTCACAACCACCCCACCAACACCACCACCCTCACCCCACCACACCCTCACCCTCACCAATACCCCTACCACCACCCCCACCAACAACCACCACCCTCACCCCCACCTCTACCCCATCCTCACCCCCACCCTCACCAATACTCCTACCACCACCCTCACCACCAACACCACCAACACCACCCCCACCACCACCACCACCCCACACTCACCCCCACCACCACCATCACCACCACCCACCAAACCACCCCACCCTCAACCCCACCACCAACACCACCCCACCCTCACCCCCACCACCACCAGCAGCCCCCCATCACCCCCACACACACCACACACACCACTCCCACCCCTCCCAAAGAGATGCCAAGGTAATCAGAATATGGAGAATCATGGGGTTCCTCCCTCCTAGGCAAAGTGAGAACAAAGAGACCGGTGTGTTTTCTCTAGCAGCTTGTTTCCCTGTTGAGGAAGGCTTGGGGTTACATTATGCTCCCATTCCCTGTTGCTACTGGAGCATGCTGGCACTCTGCTGACTAAGCACATCACAGAGGAAAAAGGAAGGCAGCCATTGGCCAGGTTGACAGATCTGATCGATTATTGGCCAAAAGTAGTGGCCTCAGCAATTATATATCTTCTGTATGTATTGTGTTTCCCTACTTAACTGAGGGAGGCTCTAATCAAAGCCATTCTACTGACTTACAATGCAGATGGTGAGCACACTTTTTTATTCTTTCTTTCTCCTGACTCACTGATTTTCTGAGTTGATTGGGCCTAATCAGGGTCTTTTATCGCTGATAAAGGGTTGCGATTTGAGTGTTTGGCCTAGATACCGAAACAACTCCATTAACCTCCCTGACTTCACCTATTAGCAATATGAAGGGAGCGTGAAGTCTGAGTGTGTAGAAAAGATAACCCCAAAACGAGGAGCGTCCGGTGAGTTCGATCACCCGTGCTGATTGTATGTAAATCCCTCTCTCTCGGTCCCCCTTGTCACTTTCTGGAAAGTGTTGGTGTTGGCTAAGTGGGTCTGGGGAAGGTGCCAAGCTTGCTTGAGGACTCTTCATCAGTGGGAAATAAAGTGGTGCTGGTTAGGGTCCGCTGCTCCTCTCTGTCGGACTCCAAGGACTGCAAGCAGTTGCACGCTAGCGCTTGGCTCAGGCTCAGCGGTGATACATGTACCAGACCAGTAACCTCTTCATTATCACCAAGTTGTGTCGTACAAGTATTGTTTTAAACCAAGTTAAGCAAATGGTATTATTAAAAAATAAATAAATTAAAAGGTTATACTGCTTTATTACTTCATTCCTCTCAGCTCATTGGAGGCTTGGTAAGCGTGTTCATTACTCTGCGCTCCCAGCAGAGAGCATGCAGGATGCAGTGTGTGATTAATGCTCAGGAGCGCTGCCCACACAAGAGTAAAAACTGAGCCAGATATGTGTGTGTGTGTGTGTGTGTGTGTAATTGAGAGAGAGAGAGAGAGAGAGAGGTGGAACTGAGGAAAAGATAAAGACAGGGAAAGTGAGGGAGAGGAGAGAGAAAGAGTAGAGAGAGGAAGAGTGATGGGAGAGAGATAGAGAGAGAGAGACAGAAAGAGAGAGATAGAGAGAGAGAATGAGAGAGTGAGTGAGAGAGAGAGAGAGAGAGGAGAGAGAGAGAGAGACCTCAGAGAATGGTACTTCAGCCTCCAGTACTTGGGCTGTGTTCTGCTGGAGTACTGCACCTGTTTATGGAGAGTCTCTTTGGGAGCAGAGATGTTCTTGTTTATGGTTATGGAGAAACGTGTGGCAGCATTAAACAGCCGCCTAGATCGCAGTCCTTCCTCTTTCCCAGCTGAGGAATTTAGTGTCTGCGTTATCTCCCCAGTCCACCTACTAGAAGAGAAAGAATGGCTTTTATTTTGGAATGGAAGGATGGCTTTTATTTTGGGATGTAATGAAGGGACACAGGCCCACAGTGTCATGGGGGAGGTAACCACTCAACATAAGACAGTGATAGTTTTAATATGTATTATTATGTGGGAGGTAAATGACTGTATATATTAGGGATTTATGTCTCATAACCAGGCCTCTTTCATTGGGTGTATCTGTGATATTGGCTCCCAGAACTGATGCCCTCTAGTGTTTCATTAATTTACTGGTGAGCTCCATTATGTCACCAGGAGCAATGACCTCCCCTGTTCAATCTGGATGAGTGTGAAGTACCTTCCTGAAGGAGGCGCTAATCTGTGACTGACAGCAGCCATTGTAATAAAACCAACAAGTCCCAGATACATCTGCTGATCTCAGATCAGTGCTACTGCAATGGACCGCTATTATCTGAGGGATTGTTTTAATGCTTATTACCACTTTGTTCCAATAACGAGGCCCTGCACGTTATACCCACCAGTCCACTTCCAGCTCGCTGCTCCGAACACAGACTTGCTCTCATAAATAAATCTATGCATAATGTGGAGAGATAGCCCTGCTTTCCAGCCAAATCCTCCCTTAATTAGCTGTGGAGCGCTACTGTTGCGCGGACTGCTTGAGGGTGTCCTGTTGTTATCAAAGCATGGAATTATTTCTTCACACATAACTAACACCTCGCTTTATTTTTAAGCTTCTTGCTGAGAGATGCTAATTATCAAAGGATAAACTCATCTTTCCCAGAAAGCTTCAAAACGAGGATAAACACTCAACCAATTATTTTGTGATGTATGGACTTAATTATTTTTGTCGGTCAGGTCATTAGAGTCTCATAAACAAAATTGATAAATATGGACGTTGAGGTTTTCCACTGAATGTTGTGTTTAAGGAGGTCACTCTGAGAGTGTTGCTTTGCTGTTATATTTAGTTGTTCCAAGCTGAACAGGAGACATCAGGCTGCCCCTCTGCTCTCTCTAAGATCCAGCAACCTGCTACACTCTTACTTGAGGAACACCCGCTACATCAGCTCCTGGACCCAGGACCCAGGACCCAGGACCTAGGGCTTCAGCCACGCCCACTGTAAATGTTCCTTTCCCAGTATGCACGGGGTGGGAGGGGGTTGGGCTTCATCACATAGTCACTGCAGATCTTAACAGACTCTGGGCGACGGCGTGAGCCTTCAACAACCACGAGAAGGTCATTCACGCTGAGAACCCACCAGCATATTCAGGCCCAAATTTCAATTACATTTTCCTTGATATTTGATTGTGGAACCTTTTGTGATGTAATAAATATAATAATGTAATAAACTTAATGCATTTTTCGCTTCATGTCAGTGCGTCTATGTGACTGGCTAAATGTAAAATGGCTGTTTAGTATTTATGGCCATTTGTTTGCCTATTTTTGATTGTTTATTTATGTTTGTTTGTTTTAAGTCAGGATGAATGAGAGGACATCAGGTTCCAATCCTCAGTAAACACCACTACACATCACATAATGACTTTAAGATCACGTTTCCTCATTCGTGACATGTTTTGATGATGGCGGTGGTGAGGAAGCGTGGTGCTCGGGGCCGTCCACTGGGACACCCCGCAAAGAACTCAGTCCACTCGTTTGTCAAGTCCACACCAGGAAGACCCAGGAGGAGCCAGGACGACCCAGCGAGCCATGATCAGGAAGAAGCATTTGAGCGCCGTAATGCGATTCAGCTGCCTGATTAAGACCAGGACCCACAAATCAACATCCAGACAGCTCAATCTGCGATTCTCAGTACACACACGGCGGTGGCCTCCCCCTCCCCCTCCCCAGGGTTGGGGAGGGGTGGCCTCCCCCCTCTCCAAACCCCAATCAAAAGTACGACATCATTGGAGCTCATCAACAGCAACAAGAATCGCAAGTGAAGAGCAATGCCTTAACTGTGCTGTTTCTCTCATACACAGCCAGCCAGAAACAGTCCACGTATCTCTCCACAACCTTCCATCCCCGTGAGACTTGACAAACAGCATACTAAAATTACTCCCAGATACAGTTATTTTTCAAATCTCTCCCTACATTGATGCTACTGTTTATTCGTATGGGACATAGAGATGGGAATCTAGAGCAGTGATTTTTTAACTTGGGGTTTAGGACACAACTGCAGGCCTATTTTTTAGTTTTGGAAGGATAGTCCTCTTTTTCACTGTTCATCTGGCTTGCCACAGGTTTAATTAAATCACCTTATTTGTGGAGAGGCTCCGAGAGGACTCATTTAGGGAGGAGTCAGAACTGCCTCATGCCCTCATGCTTGGTCCACCTCCAAAAATATCCTGCATTAAAATGATAAAATGTTCACTGCATTCAAACTCAACTTATTTTGTGCGTTTGTGTGTGTGTGCGTGTGTGTGTGTGTGTGTGTGTGTGTGTGTGTGTGTGTGTGTGTGTGTAAATGCGACACTATCAGCAGCACTACTACTTCAATCAGCCAATCGGTTTGGCTCGATATAAAAGTAGGTAATGTTGCTTTATTGTGTATCCAAGCCTGTGTTCTGCTGAGAGATAGAGGAAGAGGAAGAGTTGCCTGCCAAAGGAAGACATCGGGGAAAAGACTCAGAGAAGGCAGAACATCTGGCCTCAGATTTTTAATTAGAGTCAGCTCACCTCGGGGATTACGCTTACTTCAGGGGACCAGGGAGATCTCCTCCTGGTGGACCACCTGACAACAGTGAGGAGGCACCTCTGAGCTTCTGCATGTATGTGGTGTGGATGAATATCTGTGCATCTTTGTGTATGTATGTGTGTGTGTGTGTGCGTGTGTGTGTGTGTGTGTGTGTGTGTGTGTGTGTGTGTGTGTGTGTGTGTGTGTGTGGGTGGTTGGAAGGCTCAGAGAGTGTTAGTTTGTGTTTGTGTTCCAATTTTCTAACCACTGTGCTGAAGCTGAAAGAGATCTAAGGAGGAGAAGCAGACGGTTGGCACACACATCTCCTCCTCTGTGTGCCGCTTATATGCTGAAAGTCAGACTTAGCACGCACTGCCATTAGAGGCCATCAGGATACTGGATCCTGTGCTGTTCTGGCCACATAGCCACTGGTTTTGTTCCAACTGATGCTGAATGTTGCACATCATCATCATCTCCAAACTCACTCCGAAACAAACAGGCCACACCTCCTCCGCATCACCAGATCCCAACCGCAGTGGTCCTTGGTGGGGAGGAGGGTGGCGTCAGGGTGGTGGAGGTGGTGGCTGTTCCGGGGTGGTGGTGGTGGTTCTAGCCTATAGCTACGACAACAAGACGCAAGAGGCAGAATTGATTTTGTTTCACTTAGCGGAGGTGTGTGAGGCTCCATCCGGTCCTGAGACGCGTCTGCCAGGAAGCCCGGCCCACTCCACCGCCACCGCGGCCCAAAGGCCTGCGGTCACTTTTACAATAGTACACGGAGCTGGGAGGATGAGCAGGGCGGGTGAAGAGGCTGGGGGTGACGGCCCTGCTGCGTTCGACTGAGAGTGAGTAATTGTGGCTGGCAGATCCTTCGTCTTGAGGAAAACCCCGTGCCTAGAAAACAAGCCCCCTGTTGATCGACACCCTCTCGTAAATCCACCATGAAGCTCGGGGGGCCTTTTGTGAAACTTTTTGTCGGAGAACATCATAAGTGCCCTAGCTCTGCAGTCACTGTGTGTGTGTGTGTGTGTGTGTGTGTGTGTGTGTGTGTGTGTGTGTGTGTGTGTGTGTGTGTGTGTGTGTGTGTGTGTGTGTGTGAGGTCTGCTCTTTTACCAGTCAGACCCACTGCCTCTCCCAGTCCACCACAGCACCCTGTCCCAGCTTTCTAGAGCCTCCAGCTGACATCTTCCCCATTGTTCGGTTCTGCTGAATAGCCATGCTGCTGTGGATCATTGACGTTACTCATGGGCACATCGCAGCCACTGGAGCTCCACGCTACGTCTAATTCCGGATGTGGGGACAAATGACGCCCCTTTCGGCTCCACAGAGAGCTGTCACTCAGGCTGGCCCGACACACACATAATCATAGAGGGGGAATGAGGAACTTTTCATGTTTAATTAATAATGCTAATGAAACGTAATTAGCAGAGCTTATGAAAAATGCATTCAAATGAGAGATGAGCTTTATCCTTAAATAACAGGCCTCCTGCACTGAATTTGGTGTCCTATTACATGCTAATTAGACTGCACTGGGGACTGTTAATTTAACGAGTGCACATCATTTTAATCTTCTGCATGGTGGTGAGGTGCTGGACCTGTGGATGTGCATGTGTGTGTGTGTGTGTGTGTGTGTGTGTGTGTGTGTGTGTGTAGCCTTTATCTGTAATAGGAAAGACAGACAGAGACCCATGGGGACAAAGGAAGGGAATGAATAACCCCCAACAGCATGCCGTCCGGTCTTAGCCATGCGTTTGTGTCGCCGAGCCTGTTCCAAACCACCATTTGCTATCTTTATTCTCCCTGCCATTCCTTCAGAATAAAAGTCCTCACTCCTTTCTCTCCTTCAAACCTGGACCGATATCCTTTCCTTTATTTTATGTCATAGATTTTCCCAGCGTCTTTGTGTGCTCCCAGAGGAACAGACAGCGGTGTGGCAGTTTGCCGTAAGCACCCCCACTGCAGAAGAAGGTGGACTGTCACACCGCGAGTGTCCTTCTCCCCCGCCTGTCTTACAGGCCACTGCCAGCCCTGCTCATGCGTGCAAAAAGCCGTTATGGCCCACAGGGAAGGTTTTCTGATCAACCCTCTCTTTCTGTGATCCCTCCCTAGAGGACTGATTCTATCTGCACATAAAGCCATTAGCTAGATCTGCCTCACTAGATACACACTGCCCCAAGTAGTTTGCTTTCTCTGGAATTAAATGCAGTTTATCCATGCTTTAAGAGGGCACCCACAGCATATGGTGAAGTTTAATATATTATTATTTTTTCACCATAGTAAAGGCTGGGTGTATGTGCAATACCTTTGACACGATGCCTGCAGATGTGTGGGTCTGTGGGTGTAGTGCAGTGTGCATGACTGTGTGTGTGTGTGTGTGTGTGTGTGTGTGTGTGTGTGTGTGTGTGTGTGTGTGCGCGTGTGTGTGTGTATGTGTGTGTGTGTGTGTAGGAGGGGGGGGGGTTTCTTCGAAGTGTGTCTTGCATGCACTCTTCCTCATACGGACAGCGAGTCTGGCAGACGCCAGCAGGGGTTGGTGTGTTGCCATGGAGATGTGAAGCAGGCTTGAAAGAGCAGCAAGGTTTGCCCAACAGGACTGTGTCTTAAATGGACTGAAGGAGCACA
Source organism: Brachyhypopomus gauderio (assembly GCF_052324685.1). Lineage (NCBI taxonomy): Eukaryota > Metazoa > Chordata > Actinopteri > Gymnotiformes > Hypopomidae > Brachyhypopomus > Brachyhypopomus gauderio. Next base: position 10,577,798 of record NC_135220.1, on the reverse strand, counting down.
AGTGAAGCTCTCTCTCTCTCTCTCTCTCTCTCCATTTCCCCTCTCTCTCACTCTCCCTTTCGCTTTCCCTCTATCCCTCTCCCTCTCTTGCCCTCTCTCTCCCTCTTTCTCCCCCTCTTTCTTTCTCTCTCTCTCTCCCTCTCTCTCTTTCTCTCTCTCTCTCTCTCTCTCTCTCTCTCTCCCTCTCTCTCCCCCTTCCCCTGCCTCTCTCCATTTCATTACAAACTGACTCCATTTGCAGACATCCACACAGTTTATCACAGAGTAACTGTTTTCCTCCACTACTGCAGTGTTTGGTAACACCAGCACACAAGCCAGAGACATTTCTTCATTTGTGATTCATCATTAGAATGACCTACTACACCATGATATCAAATGTAGTGCTTTGGTGAAATAAACATTTATGCATTATTGATGTTAATATAGTCACTGTTCATCATTTTCATAACTAACCCAAAACAAGCAGTAATTGGTTGTAAGCATTACTTACATACAATCAACCCCTACACTTAAACACCCCTACACCAGTCAACTCAACCCTGACCAGCACACACTGTTTGAACAATGTATTCCATCTGTGTGATACGGAGAAGGGCAGTTGTCACAGGAGTCTAGTCTGCACATTTCAGCTAACACACCAGCCAATACAGGAACTAGCAAACACACCACCAAACTCATACTCCATACACCAACACACTCATACACCATACACCTCCACACTCATACTCCGTACACCTCCACACTCATACTCCATACACCACCACACTCATACTCCGTACAACACCATACACATACTCCATACACCAGCACACTCATACTCCATACACCACTATACTCATACACCATACACCACCACATTCATACTCCATACACCACTATACTCATACTCCATATACCACCATACTCATACGCCATACACCACTATACTCATACTCCATACACCACCACACTCATACTACATACACCACACTCACTCATACTCCATACACCACCACGCTCATACTCCATACACCACCACACTCATACTCCATAAACCACCACACTCATACTCCATACACCACTATACTCATACTCCATATACCACCATACTCATACTCCATACGCCACCACACTCATACTCTGTACAACACCACACACATACTCCATACACCACCACACTCATACTGCATACACCACCATACTCATACACCATACACCACCACACTCATACTCCATACACCACTATACTCATACTCCATACACCACTATACTCATACTCCATATGCCACCACACTCATACTCCGTACAACACCACACTCATACTCCATACACCACTATACTCATACTCCCATACACCACCACACTCACATGCACCACCACACTCATACTCCATACACCACCACACTCATACTACATACACACCACACTCATACTCCATACACCACTATACTCATACTCCATACGCCACCACACTCATACTCCATACGCCACCACACTCATACTCCATACGCCACCACACACATACTCCATACTCCACCACACTCATACTACATACACCACCATACTCATACACCATATACCACCACACTCATACTCCATACACCACTATACTCATACTCCATACACCACTATACTCATACTCCATACGCCACCACACTCATACTCCATACACCACCACACTTATACTCCATACACCACTATACTCATACTCCATACACCACCACACTCACATACACCACCACACTCATACTCCATACGCCACCACACTCATACTCCATACACCACCACACTTATACTCCATACACCACTATACTCATACTCCATACACCACCACACTCACATACACCACCACACTCATACTCCATACACCACCACACTCATACTACATACACCACACTCACTCATACTCCATACACCATCACGCTCATACTCCATACACCACCACACTCATACTCCATAAACCACCACTATATTCATACTCCATACACCACAAGTCGCACTCCATACACCACTACACTCATACTCCAAACACCACCACGCTCATACTTCATATACCACCACACTCATACTCCATACATCACCATGCTCATACTCCATACACCACCACACTCATACTCCATACACCACCATACTCATACTCCATACACCACCACGCTCATACTCCATACTACTCACATACACCACCACACTCATACTCCATATGTTTGAATTACATTTTAGTATTCTTAACACTTTTATTCAAAGGTACTGCTATATGGCAAGGCAGTACCATTTTGTTCACAAACAACTATAGTGCTTTTTAACAGCAGTAAAAAAAAATAAATATGAATACATTTCTTCTAGATTTTTACACTTTAAAATGTAATCATATAGAAAAACCAAAGCTTTCTGCTATTGCCATGGGCATTAACGTTGGATCTAGTTTGTTAAAGGAAAACAAATATTCCTCAGACCAACATCTTCCACTATTTTAATGGGCCTGCAGTATGTCACCTTTCATGTTGCCATGGCGTTTATCTTGTCTTGTTTATCTATACTGTCCCCACGTGCTGTGTCCAAACGTGTTCTGATCATGGACCGTGTGTACTGCATGCATGTGATAGTTACCGTTTAAAATGAAAATGCGCATGTAAAAAGGTCTACCTTTCTCCGCTCCATCACGTGATCGCTGTCTTAGCCCCGCCCACAGAGTCTCATTGGTCGAGAAGCGTGGTGATGCAAATCGCGAGCCAGTAATGACCGTGATCTGTCTATTCAGAGCGAGTGAGCAACGAAAAAAAGCACAATTGATAATAGTTGTTGCCGTTAATTAATTAGTAAGTTAAAGCAATATCGTTAACACGTTAACGTGCCCAGCTGACAGCTCTAACATAAAAGATGCTGGCTTTCATCATTTCTGAGGATGAAAGCATCATATGTATACAGCCAAAATGCAGTCTACAATGCTTGCCAGTGGTGAAATGTATAATCAAGATAATGTTGCAGGTAGAAAAAATGTTACGCTTAGGGTTAGAATAACAAAATATATTTTTTTCCATTGTAAATGTAATAAAAAGTTGTAAGCATAGAATAGCCACATAAGTCCATTCAGTCCAATAGGCTGAATGTGCAAAAATCCATTAAATATTTGCATATAGTTGCCATATGGCAACAATTTAATTTTACCATTTTATAAAAAAAAACTTCTAAATAATAAACAATAAACTCGTATTATTGATGAAAAATTTTAGTGAACATACTGCAAATAGTATTTACATTTTTGTCTAAATCTTGAATAATTAGTGTATTTTGGGAGCCTTCAGTCATTGTGACACGTCAATGGGAAAAGTAGGCACAAACATGGACTTGCTGGTCATGTGAGGTCAAAACTTGCTGTTCTTGTCCCCCCACCCTCCCAAATAAATAGTAACATGGATTTTATATTTAGACTGTTATTAAAACCAAGATAAAGTAATTGTTGCTATATATATATATATATATATATATATATATATATATATATATATATATATATATATATATATCAGTGGGGAACCGTCAGGGCCCTCTACGCCCTCTCAGAGGGCCTAAAATATTCTTAAGCATTATATATATAATTATCCAATTTTATTTTATCTACTTACAGTTTGACATTCGACATCTAAACAATTACAAAAATATAAGCAAATAAAATATTCACCCGTGTCTATTCAATCTGTGTTGGAAGGTGAGGGGTTAAGTGGAAGCCTGTGAGCCTGTGTCTCCCCCTATCAGGACTGTGATGCCCTCTGTTCGTTTACAGAGGGCCTGGCAGTTATAATTCAGCGCAATACCAGTTTCAAATGACAGCAAAATTGACCAATCATATCTTCTCTCTTAGTGGGCGGGCTTAACTGTATGATAATTTCCGCCCGCTGTGGCGACGCTAGCTGTCGTTAGCACCACCGCTAGCTAGTTTCGATTCATCCCTTTGACGTCCTCGTGCGCGTTGTTTACATATTCCGCTTCCGAGAACCACGGAGCTGTGAACCTTATTTTGTTTGGAAACTTATTTTGCTTAAGACGTTATCTAGTACAGATATTATTGTTTATTACGTTTTTAAAGCTGTACTGTCGTCTCAGTTTTTCTTTATTGCAGTTTATTAAGAAAGGAAAAAAAAAATTCGGGGGGGGGGGGGGGGGTGTTGCGGGCCCAGGTTTAAAGGTCACGGTTCGCTACTGATATATATATATATATATATATATATATATATATATATATATATATATATATATATATATATATATATATATATATATAATGTAATGATGTGTGGTTTCTTTGAAGTTGTACCAATTAGCTTGACTATAGATAGATTGCCTTCATCTAAACAGTCTTTCTTTTCTTTTTCTTTTGTATAGGGATATTTAGAAGGATTTGTTAAGTATTACTTTAAATTTCACACTGTAGACTAATGACAGGAACCACATTGCTTGACCTGTAGGCTCAACTAGCAGCTGGTCCTCTAATCTCAAATGCAGACTTTTCCCGGGATGCTGAGGGATTGGGACACAACCTCTGGTCCACCTTATTAAGCCCAGGCACTACCACTCTAGTCTGCCAGTCTGAGGGCACCAAATCCATGTTCCCCACATCACTGAAGCGGTGTGTTAACCACACAAGCCCTGCCAGACTCTTCTGCAACTCTGGTCAAATCAGCGTAAGTTGCAGGAGGTGAAGCAGGATTACAGACTGTATGAGTTGCTTGGGCTCAGCCAAGGGCATCACATCTCCACTCCTGTTTGTGGTTTTCATAGAGAGGATGTGAACACATAGCTGAGTGGTGGAGTGGTGTCCACTACGGTGGGCTAGGGGGGACATCTGTCATTTGCTGTTCATCTTGACCTTCTATGTTCCATCCTCACCTAAGGACATGAGTTATGGGTAGTGACAGAAAAAAATTAGGCTTATCTGCAGGGTTCCTGGACTCTCACTCCATAACAGGGTGCAGAGTTCTTCAAAGCGTCGGAATAGAGCCACTGCTCATCAAGATTGAGGGGATCCATTTGAGGTGGTTTGGCCATCTCACACGAGTGCTGTGTGGTTGGATCACACTATAGCAGGTCCAGGGTGCCACAATGGAAAGAGACCCAGAGACAGACCCTGGACTAACCAGAGCATTTATATCTTTGGGTGTTCCACAGGAGGTGTCAGAATGGGCTGCAGTGCAAAGGTTCTTCTCATCTTCTCTGCCTGCTACCAACCCTCACCAGAAAAAGCAAAAAGGTGATGAGTGTGGACTTATTGCCAATCTGGACGGTTTGTTTCCTCGGTGCTACTGTATATAATATATTATAATATATATTATAAAATAAATAATATATACACTCACCACCCACTTTATTAGAAACACCTGTACTCTGCACTGATTGGGCATTTTATTAGGTACACATGATGAATTTTATAGGTGCACAATTGCAGATTGTAGCCCATCTGTTGTCATGCACAATTGCCCAATTCATAACAATCCTTTACTTCATTCATCACTGATTATCTTCAGAGCTCAGAACCACTGCTGACCCGACACCGTGTGGGTGATAGGCCACTGACACTGATACAGCAGTGGAATGACAGTGGGGGATCTGGTACTCTGACTGTATTAGGCCTAGCAGTGGCGTTTTACACATGTGAGTGTCACTGTAGGGTTGAGAGCAGTCACACACCAAATACCATCCAGCCGACTGTCCTGGGGTCAGAAACAACCCATGTGAGAGGTCATACAGTCAGCAAGAGAACAGGCAGCAAAAATGTAGGCGTGGCCACAGATGGGGCGTCGTCTCTTACGTACACCCACAATGTGATTTTAATTAAACAAATACATTGACTAAAGAAAGAGGTCTCAAGGTTAATATATACCATCACATATTCTTGGTTGCTAGCATGGCTATACCCATATCTGCTAATAAAAAGTAATATTTGTTTTGGTTTACATCTCATCGGGTTTTTAATGCACTGTGTCTATCAGCTGTTCTGGATTGTATAGCTTATTTGTACTATACAGAAGGACCAATTTCTGTCTGTTCCACTGACTGCATGGTCTTCATTATACATGGGCTGTAGATTTATATGCGTGGAATAACAAGTTTCCGGTCGTCGCCACGAAATAAATGGGAATGTGCTGGAATTTAAATATTAGGACAGCACACATGTCACAGTGCTGGTCTTGTGCTGGGCTGGTGTTAGCTGTGGCGTTTCTGTTGTCCTACTGCTAGCTAGGCTGTTCCAGCACAGTATCACAGTATCACAGTATCACAGTATGACGGTATCCTAGCTGAATGTGTAGCCGGGCTTTCATCTGTTCTTGCAGAACGTGTCAATTTCAGATTTTCATTCACCTTTTTTTTCTATTGTGATAAACATATTTTAAATCTACTTGCAAATTGAGCAATTGGCAAATGCATAGTCGTGGTAAATTGAGTAACTGGCAAAATGAGAACCCAGGAAACTTGATAAAGCAACGCTCTGTTGCACCCTGTGACTGAGAATGTAATGTCAGATCTCTTGCTCCCAGCATCGGTACCCTGGGTTCAAAAACACTCTCTCAGCAGAATTGGAAGCAGGCTATGAGCGTATTAATTATGGTATGTTGCCAGGAGGAAAATCGGCACCGGTGTTTTATTTCTGCTTCTCTTCCTTGGAAAACCTCCACCAACAATTTCCTCAGCGGGGGAATCCTGCCTTCCAGAGCCAGCCCAGCTCAGCGCCAAACACAGATGTACCCTGAGTTTCTCACACAGCTTTGTATGCATCACGGGTCAACGTCTGACATTCGACATTTGTTGAGACAAACAGGAGTTATTTATACAGAATAATGCACAATACGTATGCTGTTCGCTCAGAAATCTTTACTTGCAGATGTGAAAAACTGACATCTGTGTTGAAATGCGCTGGAAGATTGTGACCTTTTCAGAAAGGAATCAAGCCTGACATGGATTAAATTAATATCTCAAATCAGTCTGAGAGATTTGCTCATTTCGCACGTGGTGTTTTTTATAAACTGAATGTGCTCTGAAAGGTAACCAGGCAACAGAACCTGTGAGTTTGTGACAAAGGTACAGGGAACCGAGTGTATTTAAATTAGATTAAAGCATGAAGTAGTTGCAGTTGGTGAACTATGTTTTATTTTTCTGCCCTACATTTCGTTTTTACCACCACTAATTCCTGGAAAATTCTGTCAGTCCTCTGCTGTTTTTCTTTTTTTATTTTACCACTTTGCTGACATCACCCCCCCCCCCCCCCCCCCACAATAACCACCACCACCGTCACACTGTATTGAACACAGACAGAAGCAGAAGTGGAAAGAGCACATGTGACTTGGGAGCGAGGGCCGTGCAGGAACTGGAACGCCAGCGTGATTGAGGTTAGTCTCCCCAGCTGACGCCGCCCGTAACGCGCAGCCGTGACGGCATCAGTAGCGGAAGGGTCACTGGTCTTTATGGTTTGGGAGGCATTTTCACACTTTACGCTTAACAGCAGTACCCCCCCCCCCCCCCCCTCCAGCAGCAGCGGCAGCACCAGTGAGTGTGTAAGTGCTTGCGATGTGTCCAGGTGAGTAGTTCACATCTCCACATTGGGGAGCAGGTGCCTTCACCAAAGATGAAAAAAGCGTCAGAGCTCCTGAGAGTCAACACCCAAAGAATCAACACCCAAACTGCGTGTGTGTGTGTGTGTGTGTGTGTGTGTGTGTGTGTGTGTGTGTAACGACCTCCCCAACCTGCTCACCTGCTGCTTCTTCTAAATAACTTGAGCCACAGCCCAGAAGTGCAGGCAAGAGAAGATAAAACCAAGAATCCCATGATTCACAGCATTACTTACTACAGATGTAAAACCAAAGGTTTAAAACTAAAGAGAAACACTCCCCTTCCACAAACCCCATTACCCATGTGACAAACAACATTAACAGCCCCACAATGCACAAAAAGTCCAGGTCTGAAAGACAATTGTGGTTCAGTACAGTGCTAACACAGTCCAGGTGCCATACATAAATAGGATTATATGCCTCTGGCTAGCAAGCACCACGCATATGAAGATGGAGGTGGTGAATGCACACAAGAGAAGCTGTGAAGATGTTTGGCACTGAGGGAGTCCTGTGAAGGAGACAGCACTCGCGTCCAGGTGACTGGTATTTCTCTCCCCAGCACAAGGTAATCCAGTTGACAACTGTGAAAACTGCTTGAAAATGATTGCCCAGGGCACATCAAACAAAAACTAATTCTTACCACCCCAGAGTTTACTGAGAAGCCCATTTAAAAGTCATAGAGAGGCTGTAAACTGGACAAAATGCATATCCACACACAATGCAGACATTCAAAATCATACATTTTATGTGCCACATAGCAGAAAAAGAGAAAAATCTTGCAGTTTCCACTTCGATATGCTACTAAATTCAGACCGCCATTATACTAACTGGATCCCAGTTCTCCTTTCTCCCCCAGAGCAGTTACCACGTGTGCTGCTTGACTGGTCATTAGAACAGCTTGGTTGACAATTACATGGCAATGCAAGGTGTGGACACTGACAAAAAAATAACCATAGCAGGAGGTATGTGTAAATGGAAAAGGCTGAGATTATCCAGAGGAACCTATGAGGAACCTATGACGCCTGGTGACATTTCACAAGGTTCTGGATGGGTCATACCATGGTCAATATGCACAGCAGTGTAGGTTAGCTCACGGGATATGTCATCAGAACAAAAAAAAAAAAAAGAACTTTGTTAGCTGAAATCACCAGGTGGAATTTAACACCAATGGACTCAACATACTGTGATATTCTGATATCTAGAGTAATCAACATTTGAAGATCAAAATGAATGTGTAAATGTGCCTTACTCATGGCTAGTCCAAAGATAAACAAAGGTTTGTTTATTGGTAATTATAGATTAAGTAATTATAGATAACTTTGGCAAGTTTGTATGGTTTCCTAGGCTTGAGCCGCATATGTGTTATGAAAATGTTTCTATTAAAATTCCGCTTATGCATAATTAAGGTGAACTGCTGTAAGGTTATTTCAGGTTTGGTACGTAATTACATCTGTTGGCTGTAAATCAATCCCATGCTCTGTTCAGGCCGCATGCTCATCAACGCTTAATATCCACTCACATATTTGGTTTCTTCTCCTCCACGTTCTTCTCTGACCTCAACAGTCTTAATCATCCTTTCACCTTATAGACATCAGAATGATTATTTATTTGTCCTTTCCTGACATTAGCCCACTATTATCAAAAGGGCATTTCCTCTGTTCTTCATATCGCCCACCTAAACAAACACACACACACACACACACAAATCCACATACCTACACACATTCACCCACCCACACACAGAAACAAACACTAAGCCACTTAGCCTAACATCTACATACACATAAACCCTCTCACCCACACATGCACACACACACACACATAGACACAAACTCCCACCTACTGTCACATTCACAAACCTGCACACACACACACACACACACACACACACACACACACACACACACACACACACACAGGCTTTATTGCTCCTGTAGTAGCTCAAGCAGCCGTGTGAGTAGACGAGCGTGAAGGTGGGAAAAGGGTCAACACATCTGGTTTCCAACACACTGCAGCTCTGAGAGAAGAAGTGAATCAGCTCTTCAATCTGCCTCCTGCAACCAGAGAATATTCTCCAACTTTTAATTCTCTTTTATTCTGATCTCGTCTCTATCAATTAGCAGAGTGCCTAAGTGACTGACTGCCAGATTTGAAAAGAAAGAAAAGACTTAAAAAAAAACAATATTGTTTATTTTGGAATTTCTTTTTGCACTTGTCATTTGTTATGGGACATTAGTGATTGAGTGTTGAGTTAACACCAACATGATCCATCTCGAAGGTGACAACGTTTATTCACACAGAGCATGATGTGGGAGGGGAGGAAGCACACGCACCTACACATGGAATTAAACAGAGAAGACAGATGGGTTAGATTAAAACGGGGCTAATTAATCATGTTATCACATCACACAATACATTTCAGCAAAGATTCTGGTGCCATTTGAATGTGTGAAAGTGACTGAGGGGAGACAGAGGCAAAGTGTTAAACTCCAGGTGTCATTTATTCTAGATTTAACCCTGGGGCATCTCTGTCAGGGATGTGGATGGGAGGTCAAGGGAGTCGCTCTTTAAGATGGGGATCTCACACACACACACACACACACACACACACACACACACACACACACACACACGCACACACACACACACACACACACACGCACACACACGCACACACACACACGTCTCATGTCAACACAGAACATATTACATGATATCAGTCCATCTTTCCATGTTCTCATCCTGCTCCTGAGCTGGTATGTCAACATGTGTCACTGCTGTTTTTCACGAGGTGAACAATAATTTTTCTTTCTTCGTTCATGGCAATATACTTGTGAAGAATGTTCTTGAATGATAAAAAGGAAGGTTTCTTGAAGAGACGGTCGGAGCTGAATAAGAGTAAATATGAATTCAAAACCTTGTTGTGTCGTGAATCAGTTGATGTTTTCCCTGTCGGAGGTGCCATCTTATCTTTGAAAAGTAATTACACCTCAGAAACCTGCAAAGTCAAGATGACATAACTGACCAGACTCACAGTTTGCAACATTTAAAAATACAGGTACAAAGCTGCTAAATGCAAACCATATAATAAATATGTATTTAATACTACGGACGTTAAGAAGCCCAATGTCCAGACACTCTTCCCACAGAACAATGTAACAGTTCTAAAATATGAAAACAGTAGATATACTAGTTACGGTAGAAGAAAAGGCCATGCAGTATGAACTATTGGAGAGCTGCTATGAGGATGTCTGCTCTCTCTCTTCTGATAAGACCTGTGGCAGGTATGTCCAGGATCTGAGAAGAGCAGGAAGCTTCCTTCATGTGAGACTCTTCACACCTTCCTTCACATGAAACTCTTCACACCTTCCTTCACGTGACACTCTTCATACCTTCTTTCACGTGAGACTCTTCACACCGCGCAAAGGGTCACGTCAGGCCAGAAAGAAAAAAAGGAAGCAAAGCTAGAACATTTGACTTACTTATGAATGCAAACACAAAGTCAAATAACATAATGAGCTGGTTTTTCACACGCATGCGCGCACACACACACACACACACACACACACACACACACACACACACACACACACACACACACACACACACACACACACACACACACACACACACACACAGATGCAGCATTTCCCCACACATTCACAGTATGGGAAAACAGGGAGGCAGACTGAATATTTTACCAGAATGTTTCCGCTGAGAAACAAGGAAATATTTTCAAAGTGGGGCAGGCAGACATCCAGCTATTTCTGAGAGTGTCTGTGATAAGCAGCGAGACCGGAGTATGTGAGAGGACGCAAGAGCCAATCAGCATCCAGCTGACAAACACACACTGAGAGTCAGAACCTACCAACGCATACACAGACGCACACAAACACACACACTGAACGTCAGCGTTACAAACGTCAACGTAGATGTACACAAACGCACATACATGGAAAATCAGTACAAGACACAAGTCAAGATAAAAGTGTCCACAGAGGGACTGATTCCAATACAGGGCTCATTATGCATCAACACATAATTACTCACACAGAGAAATTATAGCAGTGGCATAAATTAATAGGGCTCCAAAGGACAGAATTAATCCTGGGCAAGAAAGAGAGAGGGGAAGCTTTATAAGACTAATAACACTGCATGTAGGGAAACGCAGAGAAAGACACTGTTCTCACTAATCCATTCAAATCTGTGCTATTGATTCAAAAGCTTTGCTCTGACAAACCATTTGTGCACAACCAGCGAATCATTAAGCAGCTTAATGTGCTGTTTTCATGCTGGCTGTCCACACGCCGCTTGTGATAGGAGTGTAAATGAAAGGGGAAGATGATACACATGAAGAGTCCCGCTGATGGCAATATTCCTCTGCCCGTGAGCCCAGGCCCCGCCCCCTGTCACGCCCACCCCTCCATGCCACGCCCCCCTCTCCTGTCAAACGCGCCGGCGGCGACGGCCCTCACAGACAAAAACATGGGCGTCTGGAGGAAAAGTAAACAAACTGTGAGCGAGGAGACGAAGAGGAGCTTCAGGGCATGTTCACATGCATTAAACCCCAGATCTCTGCATTTATCTACAATGGCAGAGAGACAGAGGATGAAACTGAGAGAGAAAAAGAGAGAGAGGCAAGAGAAAGAGAGGGGGAGAGACAGATTCTAATATATATTCAGAACATCATAGATCATTTTGTACCATGTTGTGTTCTTGCTTTGCTCTATATTAAGGAATGCATATTTGGAGAAAGCAGGTGGTTGCAGATTTTGGACACAGAACACCGCTTTAGATTCAGCGTTGGTGTTCAGAGCCTCCTGGGCCCTGAGTGTGAAGCCTCTCACACAAAGACTGGACATAAGGAATTCATAAATCATCCTTCTTCTCATCTGAAGTAACTTCCACATCCTCAGTCCACTGTGCACCCCGTGGCCAGGCCCGGGGTGGGTCTTGTGCCCTCGGCCAGTCTTGAGGAAGCCCGAGGCTTCTGTCCTTGAATGTGCTTGGACAAAAGCACCAGGCTGTTGAGATGTGCCCTAAATACCAAGGTCCTTGCTGCATATTTAATTCCAAAAATATATATAATAGAAAGGCTATAGAATTACTTGTCATATGCCATAAAGTTTAAGCTAAAATTAAAGTCAATTTAGAGAGAAAAGTTCCTAGCTACTTCTGTTCCTTCCCTACCGTCACACACACACACACACACACACACACACACACACACACACACACACACACACACACACTCTCTCTCTCTCTCTCTCTCTCTCTCTCTCTCTCTAACACACACACACACAAAGACACACACACCTTACTCCTCCCGCTCCTCAGGTTCTGCCCTACATTATCTTAACAATCTTTACAGAGTGTGTATGCACCTAGTTTTCAACTTACATCCAGCATAACTGTGGTTTAATTAACTCTGGGGGTGTTCTGTTTGACCCAGCACGCTCCACACACACTGCCTGGTCCCATCAAGCAGGGATCGTTAATTGTCACAAAAAGTAATTTTTTTCCAATCCTTCTACTTTCTTCCACCCTTATTAACAAATTGCATGCACAATCTCTCCACGCCCCACTTGTAGCTCCTCCCTCTCTTCATGCCCCATCTGTAGCTCCTCCCTCTTTTTAATGCTCATTAAACTCCAATGACATCCTAATGGGTTTGGTCACTATTAGCCAACACTGAAGCTCTCAACATTGCTATTCTGGGTTTAAAGCCTCCACTCTCGAGGAAATCACATGGCTAAAGTCTACCTTGTGCTTTCCTTGATCAGCTTTCAGACTCTGGCCCATAAATGGAAGGTGCACAGTGTGTGTGTGTGTGTGTGTGTGCGCGTGCGTGTGTGTGTGTGTGCGTGCGTGCGTGTGTGTGCGCGTGTGTATGTGCGTGTGTATGCGCGCGTGTGTGTGTGTGTGTGTGTGTGTGTGCGCATGTGTGTGCGCGTGTGTTGTCAGGGGGTGTGGTGTGGGAGGCATAAATAAAGCAAAACCCTACAGGATGCCATAAGGCGCAGCCAGTTGAAATAGAGGATGAAGTGACAGTCATTTAAAAGCTCATCTGGGCAGGCTGACTTGGCATTTCTCAACTAGATAAACGGCTGGAGTCTTTGCCTTTCACTCTGTAGTGGCATCAACCACGGCCACAGTGGAAGGACAGAAACATTATAAAACAGAAACAGGAAATACATACACACACACACACACACACCGCCAGGCTTGGCTCATACTACCTGTGTTTGCTTTCTCTTTCACTATTTCTCCTGCACCAGGAGTGTGTTCTCATGGCCCTGCGTGCTCCTCCTCTCCCTCCAGACCAACCGGCTGATTCATGCTGCTCTGCTTCTTAAGGACTCTCTGCCAGTGGAGACGCAAGTGACAGACTCTCTAAATGCATCTGACAAGTAAGAGTTTTGCAAATTTAACTCCAGCTTACTGGGAGGAAAATACAGACTGATCATCTATCATTGACCATAAAAGTTGTATGTGTGTATGTTTGTGTATTTATGTACACACACGGGTGGCTACACGCATGTGAGAGTCTGTTTTTTTTTTTTTTTGTGGGAGTCATACATTCAAAAATAACCTTACTATCATCAACTATACAGAGTGCAGGTCCCCTAGACGTGTCTGGTCCAGACCCACACACACGTGCATACGGACAGACATATTCTCACCCATCAGAGACGTAGCACAACACCTCTAATGGCTCCATCGATACGGAAGCAGCGTCTCAGAGCAAATAAGGTGCTGATATCTCACAAATGGGAGGAAAATCAATTACTCACCATTTTTGTTTTTGCTGCTCTGAGATATAAAGGCCAAAGGCAATTATCCGAGACGCGGAGACAGATAAGAACTGACAGAATCGTGTTTGCAACTATCTAATATGTGTCACTGACAATTGACCAAGAGAAAGCAATTATGCTAGATAAATGAAATGACACAACACTATTCAGTAACTGCAAGAGAATATTAAAACAACTTCTCCTGAATGACAATGTTTGCTTTAGAATGGAATACATTACCATTACAGGGGGGAACAAAAATGTTCAATTTGCCTTTTGCTGAAATGCTGTCAAGCGCAGTTAAAGGATATTTGGTGAGTTCTATAATGTCTGTGCCATGACTTGAAGTCGTGGGGGGAAATTTGCAAAGTTTTGCTTGTCTAGAGTCTGCAGATTTTGTACACTAATTGCTGTATTATATATTCGGCGTTGCCATGCTCAAATGCATGAAAAATAGCAAAACATTTATAATCATGGCACAATATGAATACATGATCTGATTTTGTCTAATCTGTTATTGGCACTTATCCAGTATCCAGTACAATCGGTTGCGTATATACAGTAGAAACAGCTTTCGTCGCAATCAACAGTTTCCATGCAAATGAGTGCCTGGCTTCACAATCTTCCATCTGTGCCCAAAACAAAGCCGATAACGACAATAATAACTGTTGCTAGATCGATTCCACGATGGACACCGTACTACCTGTGTGACCATAATCGCTCATCTCACAAGTCCCCGCGCGACTCCTCTACGGCTCTAATTGTCCCCATTATGATTCGGAGCTCATTGATTTACAACAATGAACATAGGTACCAGTTCTAATTACCATATGATATAGGAGCTCTATTATATTATATTGAGCACAATGCCACAATGCAAGTTTTCCATTCTCTCTCTCATTTTCAGTGATGCACAGCGGGAGTCTTCATGTGCTGCTGTTTTCGCCGGATTGGTGTGGGGCAGTAGGCTAGCCAGGAAAAGAACCTCCGTCCAAACCCGTTTTGGAGGCCGCGAACGCACAGGAGCGCACGGAGCCGTCGCGCGCGGCGGGCTCGCGCAGCACTGTCCAGCGTCGCGTATGCTTTATTGTAGAGCTCTGCTGTCTCTTAAATGCAGAACAGCCGAGCTGTAAGGGGACCGGGAGTGAAGTAGGGCGGAGACAAACGACGGGGGTCTTTCATAATAAAGGTGTCAAACCACCCGTATTATGATAGCGGTATCAGAACCAACCGTTCGCTCGCGGAACCTCTGTCACGATTTGTCGGCGCAGTTTAAAACGTGATGCGAGGAGTTCAGGGTGGGCGGAAACATCTGGTTGTCCTTTCCGCCGCCGCCGCGTCTGCCTGCGTTTGTGCATTTTGCTTTGAACTACTTCAAAGCGCCATGTTCTATGATGGATCTGTTGCGCTTTTTTTCCTGAGCGGTATAAAGCTCAATGGGTTCTTGGGCAAGCCTTTCACGCGCTCCTAAGACTGAGAACTGGTGCTCTGTAGTCACGTGGTGACTGACCCGACGTCAGCCCAGAACCACTCCGACGGGCTTTGTTCATAAGCTGCCTAATTGTTCTCCGGTGGCCTCGCTGCGCAGATCGCCTGCGGGGTTGAAGCCCCACCCGCATTACTTTTCTGCAACTGAACTGCTCTTGCGAGAACATTGAAAATGATGAAAATATCGCTGCATGCAAATAACCTTCCTGCTCATTAAGACTACTGAATAAAGGGAGAGATAGACAGAGAGAGGGATAGAGAAAGATACACAGAGAAAGAGAAGGGATGGGAGGATCCATTTGCCTGTGCCACACGTCACTGCGCAAAGAATGCCCGCTAAACAACTGCATAATCAAACTACTTTGTTTGGGTTAGAGTTACTACTGCATCTCGACACGTATGTTTTTATTCCATTTTGAATATTTCTGATTAGGGCTGATTGACAACGAATTTGAGGGGGGGGGGTCATTACCAAGCTCATATCAGCAGACTGAGTGAGACATAACACTTTCACAATCAAAGAACAAAGACCGTGTGATTTTAAAGAGTGTCTCACCTTTCATTTTAGCAAGCAATTACTACTGCATAAGCTACACCATGAGGGCAAAGAACAATTTTCAAATGCCAACATGTGGAAAGACTTAAAGATATAAGTGAAAGCTACAGGTGAAAATCAGACTCATTTGAACTGGTCCTTGGCAATGTTTATCTATATTATTCCTGATAGAATTATTGATGGTTATGATAAAAGCTTCAGTAGGAAGATTGGTAAAGATTTCTATTATTTTTTTAATGGGATGTCTGAGAGAAGTAGAGATGTGAGGGAATGCTCTCTCATTGTCTCAGCCACGCCTCACCTCTGACCCCGCCCCTCGCTGCAGGCCGTGGGTGGGAACAGCATGGGCAGGAGCTGCGCTCTGATTGGCTGGCCGCCGCCTGGTGGATGATAGACAGGGCTTAATGAGAGCCCAGGAGAGGTAACCCGACAGCTGTTTGTTTTGCTGCTAATGAGGGATTGGTGGAGGCGCAAGGATCACACGCTGGAGCTCTTTGACAGCGCCTTCCTTCGGGTGGAGGAAGGAGGAAGGGGGGGGTGGTGTTAGGCGGAGCGGAAGAAGTCCTGTTTCCCATGCGTGGCGTGGGCTCAGGGCCGCACGCAGAAGCGTAGCTCGCTGCTCGCCCCTGGGCACCAACGTGGCGCGCCGCTGACCACATTCGATGTTGACACGGAGACTCCGGGGAGACGTAGGCGGGCTGAGGCTCTGTGCTGTGTCCCTGCTTGCTGTCTGCTTTTACCTGCGTCTGTATTGACCTGTTGGAGGCTTAGAAAAACTGCACATCCTTTTGTGTATCTTCTGAATCGTGCCCCTGTAATGGATTATACAAAATTGATTGCTACTAAGGGGGGGGGGGGGGGTGTTGTGGATCTTAAAAAGCTTCTATTGTGTCAGTTATTGCTACAATTCGTCCTGCCTACCTCCTCTTTCTTTCTTTTTTGTTTTTTTCTATTTTCTTTTCTTTTTTTTCTCTCCTCTGCTCTCTGTGCTGTCATAGAGCCCCCACAGCATGGTGGAAGTAATTAAACGATTGCGTTCCAGCCACAAAACCAAGAAGTCTGTTGCCAGCTTTCCAGAGGACATGCAGCCTGCTGTCTTCACTGGGCTTCTGAGCTTCTCCTCGCAGGAGCTGAAGAACATCAGGTGTTCTGTCAGTGCACACTGGCTGCAGAAGACGTGTGCTGTATGCAAACACCAACAACTCAGTCGGCTGCGCAGACGTGGCCACGGCGCTACGGTGTGATCACGTGTTTAAGTGCTGTGAGACGTGGCTGTGTCCTGCTCCGCTGACCATAAGACAATCACCGAGGTCCTTGTCACACCACCGGAGGATACGAGTGTATCTAATCACCATAAGACTCTCGGCAGACTAGACACATTTCAGGAGAAACATCCAGAAAGACCTTTAAACCAGAGTTAGGGAGGAATACAGCATGTCGTGACACAATTGAGATTATCCTGCCGTGTTTTCACAAGAGAGATACCGTGTGCCCGACAGACCACACACCATTGTTTGGGATCCACTGTGTCTTGCTGCTCCTGGGTTCAGACTCAAAGTTGAAAAAGATACCGGGTCCTCGCTGTCAGAGCTAGTGACTGTCACGGCGCCCGACATCGCCATTGTCATGACAACTGGTACTAACTCTTATTGCGTTGTCACCTCTTGTGATTCTCATACAGTTGCTCCAGCTACAGTTCACAGCTGGCTGGATCAGCCAAGATCCTCGGCCAGCCACAATAGAGTAGAAGGGTCATTTCTACACACACACACACACACACACACACACACACACACACACACACACACACACACACACACACACACACACACACACACATCCAGATGGGTGGGTCCCTGAGATGACAGATGGAAACTGGGTCATCACCCAACCACTCACACCTTTTCCTGGACTTTGCCTTTACTACTTCTTATTGTTAGTCAGATCGGGTCCACTGTAGTTTAAGAGAGTGGTACTGAATTTAGGGACTAGTGAACTGTGCACACTGCATTCTGTATGCGCAGAATATAAAGTTTAAAAAAGTATTTTGTTCAGACACTATGTCAAACAACAGTAGCCAATATGAGGTAATCCCGCTGCCAGGTTTTGTACAGACATGCCTGATTAAAGTTCACACAGGCATGATAGTCGTTTAACAGGTTGGTTATACATAATGCGACAATAAAAAGAAGCGTGTAAGTGTGGGAGTGGGCGTGCGTACGCATGCGTGGGGGCGAAGGTGTTTTGAAGTGGGATTTAGATGGTAGCGTGCAGGAGAAAGAATTGAGAAACGTTTGAACTCCTGCGGTGTTCTCCGAAACGCCCGTGGGTGGCGCCAAAGAGCAGATAGTGTCCAACCTGCTTTTAACTGTTGAACGCATCAAAATGCACGCGCTCGTTGGATGCATTTCAAACACGATCAATACTTATCATATTTTACGAGCCAGTTTCTCATTATTATGATCCATGCTATAGAGAGTAACGACACAACACAGAGAGAGAGAGAGCAGTGGTTCGTACCCTGGACTATTGGCAGGAATTTACGCAAAATGACTCTCCTTTGAACATTTTCATTTAAAAGCGGGGAGGGGTGAGAATGAACACTACAGGTCTGACGCAGCCCAGAAAGATATGGGTCAGTGTTCTGCGGCTGGCGGTGTAGTGTGCAATTAGAAGATTTTCTTAACCTAATTGTGTATTCCCCGGCACACAGCCTGAAGCGCGAGGGATGAAAAGAAGTTGCTGAAGCTGAGCGGACTTGCGCGCCCCACCTCCTCGCGCGCCCCCGCTTCTGCGCGCGGAGAGAGGAGCGACGGAGCGCCGAAACATCTTCTCACTCGTTCACATGCAAAGAAATACATATAGCCTAGGATTAACCCTGTGCTGCAAAGAGCGAGGTGGCGAACTACGCTCATTTGCTTGAAGACTAAAGAAAAGGATTGACTGTTTTCCACAACCTTTTGATATTTTCGGTAGACTGAGTGACGAGAACCATTGATGATTTTGAAGGAACGCATCTTACCAAATGACATCAGATAAGTGCTCGGGGATCCACAGGAACCGAGTTGGCAGTGCAGCACTGTTGCTTTTCTTATTCCACAAAAATAACGAGACTGTATGCTACGTGATTTAAAACAGCATCGACTGCGATGTGCGTTTATGAACAGTTGGCTCTAATGAGCGTCTGCATTGCCAAACGAGTTTGAGAGAATGGCGGGGATAAATAATACTACGACTTGTGGATTGTCTTTCAGTGGACGGATTTTATGCTTTTTGTATTTCTGGGTTCTTTGAACCTGGGGTGTAAGGACTGTTTATACCTGTCCCTGGAAAGATTGAAAGAAGCATCAACAGTGGGCTCATTTCATACAAGAAGACTCGCAAGAGACGCAGCGAGCTGGCGTGAAGTAAGAAGCGCTCCACAAAGGTGAGTTATGAACTTTATAGACGCGATCGGTAAAATGAGCCACAACTCGCCTGGGAAACTGCGCAATGTGCCGATTCTCGTCCGAATGCCACTTGAGGAATTCGGTCGAATGATGAACGAGGGAATAAAAGACGTTTAAACGTTAGTGTGCAATCGAAAAAAACACGCATTTACACTGCAATGTGCAATTATTACATTTAGAAGACTGTCCATAGAATATATGCCACATAAATTCATCGGGTCATTTGGATGCAGTTTGCGAGTGGCTGGTTGACACTTGTTTGCCTTCGCTCGTCTTTAGTTGCAGCGACTGCATGGAAGGAAAGACTATTTAAAATGGTACAGTGATGCGTATAATATGACACTTTTATTTCACTTTAATCGTTAAAAAATCGTCGTCGCTGTATATTTTTACAATCGTTGTTTTCATTCAAATAAGCTGCAGGCTATCGCCAGATATACGACATCACTGGATCACATATCTGGGCAGACTAGTTCAATAATAGGATCAATGTTTGGCAAAAACATCTTTGCGGATAGGTATAGCCTAGTTTTTCCACCCCAGCTCCCGGGTTTCTCCCAGCTCAATAAAGGTTTGCCTCAGGATAATGGATTTTAAATCGTGTCAAAGATTGCTACCCACATCTGATACAACACATTTTGGAAATAGATTTTAAGGAGTCTTTGGAAATGGCTGGTGAGGCCTGATCGTAGCCTGATCAAAGTTTGGGCTGAATATTGTTATCGACTATCTACATAAATATAAACATTTCATTTAGAGGTAGCGAACTGGACGCTGCAATATATATTTATATGTGTTTATAGTAAGGCGTCATAAAATAAAATAAAAAAATCCGATTAAACAAAAAAATATCCATATAAAAAATCTCCATGAATCTCCATATAGCCTACACACAGTCGCATAAAACACATATGCGTGTATGTGTGTATATGTAAATAAACAGATATCCACATCAAAAGACTGGATGTCCATTTTGCTGGCATAATTGTGAAGTGATATGTGTTAAATGCAGTAATGCAGGTAAATTACCCAATAGTGCCACACTGAAATACTAAACCTGTTGAACCTGAATGAATGTGATAACAGATTATTTAGATCACAACACAAAAGGGCAGTCTAGGGCACTAAATGATCTGTGAGAACTTTAAGTATTAAGAGCTGAGCGATGTGATCTGGACATCTGTTCAGAAGTGACTGTGCATTTCATCTGCATGAACATCAAGTTTCAATCTTCGTCAGACAAGGCTGGAAGTGGAGTTAATGCTCTTGTGCAGTGTGACTCGTGTGTGTTCTGCGTGCCAGCAGGCATCTTGTTGCCTGCAGGTATAACCTGGTGAAGTCAGCTTTGATCGGCTGGAAAAATGCATCCTCTGTCAAATGTAACATTGGTTAAATATCATATGGCATTTCTGCAGTATGTACTAGGAGGGAATAACCAAAACACTTGACTACTGTTATCATGGAGCACCATGGACAGCAAAACCACAGGTTAACAGAATAAAACATTCAAGTTTACTACACTGAGAAAGTTGTATGTTGTTAAATCATTTTTAGTGATCACTACATATTTGGTTGCATATAATTTATTAAATTACATATTAATAAGCTATTATTTTTAATTGGCTTATAGTTTAAGCTCATATGCATATTTGAAGGATATTTCTATGATATTTCTGTCAGATTAATTTGCCATTAGCAGATAGCAAGCAGCTAGCAGACAGAAGGGTTCATGTTTTATACTCTATATTTATTCAAATGTGGATATGTATAATTTAAGAACATGACATTTCATGCCCAAAAGAAACTTTTTGGATAACTCAAACCCCAAATCCTTATGTGAATATCTTCATTAGTGAAGTGTACAACTGCAGTCCAGTGTGCACAGATGGATCTAGTCGGTTTTCATTCATTAAGCAAAGAATTTCTGGCAGAACTGAAGTTCAGCAGTTCAAGCCAGTTCAAATGTCTATGAAGCCATAGTAAAGAAATCTGATATAATTCAAGGTAGTAACTTCTGGGTAAATTATGATTCCTTTTTATAAATTACATATTATCAATACAGAAACAGCAAGAATCTCTTCCATGCGGTTAATTTATGTTATTTTACATATGCAGGTCGGTACTGATGCCTTACAGTTGTTGTGCAGATAGCTTTGTTCAGTATGTCTTCTTTCCTCTGTGTGTTTTTATCTGTCCTGGCCTTCATGTTTTCTGGGTCTACCAGTGTAGGCATGTGCTCAGTAGCTGGGTTGAATAGTACAAAATCAACATTGTAATTGTTTGTGAATGTTTAGGGACACATGAACTCTTGCAATGTTTGGCGAGTCTCTTATATAAAGAAAGTTTTAGCATAAAAGCTGTTTTTTGCATAAAAATACAAAACAAAATGTCTGGAAATACAAATGTGTGCTCAAATTGATGGATAAAGTTGGACAGTGAGTTGGTATTCACTACTGTGTCCACCATGTCAAAGAAGTGTGAGCAGAAACACTATGATGTGGGAAACAGAGTGGTTGCACCAGCTGGGTTAAGATCATGCTTACTTCTTCAAGCTCAGAGGTCAAACTCTGAATGCTGTCATAAACTGCCACTGATGGTAAAATTGACAGCTTGAGTCTCTGAATAGCTCATTCATGTAGGAAATGTTCATAAAAGTGGTCTTGATTGGTACGAAATGAGGCGTGTGAAAGGTCTGATACAAATAAGCCATGATTGTAAAATGGTGTGAGATTCGGCAATAACTGCAATTTTAAAAACATGGAGCAGACATAAACTGACACTTCCTTTCAATATCTATATCTCATCTCTCTAGGTCCACATTGTCTTCTCTTGGTGCTATGTGTAATTTGAAATGAGTGACTGAAGAGATCTGTGGTAGTTTCAGTGTTCAAAATGTCTTGGTTGTCAGATAATAGTCTTAAGGTATTTTTTTATTTATTTCTAACTACAAATTTTACATCTAGACTTGTATATATTTGTACCAGTGGGCTGTCATAAGACCACACAGTATATTCAGTATATTATTCATACACTAACATGAATACAGTATTGTTTCAAAAAGTATTGTTCCAGTTCATGGTAAGACATCTCTGGGCAATCATTAACCTTTTTGAAAGGTCTCTCAGCCAGTAGCTTCAGGCTGTCCAAGTTACTGTAGACGAAACTGGGCTCTATGTTCTACTTTCTAATCATGTTTTTAGCCCACTTGCTATCATTCCAACCCAATCGACAGGGTGTTGCCCTGCAAATGCAAGAAGGGACACATCAATAACTGAGCAATTAGTACATCAATATGCTGCAATCTCGATGTCAACAGATACACAGGAATTGGATTTTTGGACTGGATTTCTATGCTTTCCTGTGTTTAGCTATTCTGTGTTACACTTATTTGCTTTCCTTTTGACCAGGGCCTTTTGTACGGTGGTGCAAAACTGTATTGATCCAGGTCCAGTCAGGTGATCCTGTGTAGAAGTTAACATGGCTATTTTGTGTACACAGTCCAGGTACACAAGGTTTTCTCTAGGAGTGCGGTGCAGGGAGGCGGGGCATAGAGATAGGGTATTGACAGAGTACTGACACAGAGTACTGACTGTGTCAGAGCGCTCGAGCACTCAGACAGTTCTGAGACAGTGCTCGGAGACAGTGTTGCTCAATAGAACGTATGCGCCTTAAAATCACAGCTAGGAATCTTCATACTTAAGACATAATTAAAGTCTGAAATGATGTGGAGTCAAAAAAAAAGAACTTTAGCTTGGGGAATATGGATCAAAGAAGAAGCTAAAACAGAGGGTATTCATTAATGAGGAGGCAGAGCAGGTTAGAAATCAAACACGAGCATTACAGTGTGTAAATTAGCCTGAAACGTATGAGCTGAGAGGAAATTCTCTCATAAGCTTTAAAGTAAATCTGTGTTCTGAGATAAAGCTTAGGCCTGTAGCTGCTTGGAGACCTAGGTATAGGGGAATGGTGTTTGGGTGAATTCTAAATCCTAAAGCATCTGTTCTTCTCTGCGATACTGAATGGTGCTCCTGCTGTTTAAATATTCCTCTTTTTAACCACATCCTTTGTCTAATTAGCGTTCTTCCCAAAGACAAAATCCATCTTAATATTATGGATGAATCCAAAAGCCTCAGGCCAAGAAACGTTCTTCTGCTTCATAGTTCTCTAGTGTTAAGGCTATAATTGCTGGTAAATTTGTTTTAGGTTTAAACATATTTTGTGGAAAATACATTACAAATTTGATATGAGTTGGGTTTAACAAATGTTGTAAATACGTGGAATTATAGCTGCAGATATTCATGAGCTACAAGCTCCTATATCCTCTTAATAAAAACACAGACTAGCTTACTCATATAAGAGTTTAGACAGGTAGTCAAATGTGAGGTAATTCACAGTGTCCTATGTGGTATTGACAATGATGATCACAGCAAAACCCATAGGAGTCTCAGAAAAAATACTGAATTTGTTGCACATTCTAAGTTGAAAGCCATTATGATATGCTGTGTGAGAGAAGAATTTCATTTTTTTATGCAATTAATTTCCTTTATAAACATTTGTACAATGTTCTTTTCTTAAACTTCTTTGTCTCACCAGTCATTTTTGTCCTCTAGTCAAAAAATGAGTATAATGAATAATGCAAGGTAATGAGAACGGAGGGTTTTAGTACCACCAGGGGAGAAGGCTTTTCTTCTAAGAGCTTTTAGTACTTTCTGCCCTGGATTTAGTGTTTGCTTAAAAGACAGAGTTCTCCCAGCGTGAGAGTTCTGTTTTATCCTCAGATATCCCTCTGATGCAAAATAAATCTCCAATGTTCTGATTCTTAAGTATTTGCTTTTGTGATTCTGCTGATTATTTTCCTGCTCTGCACTCATGTTTATACGTTGACTTGTTGTTTTCTCACTTTCTGTTTTCCAGGCTGAGGTGCTGCCTCTCTAGGGCATTATGGACTTCTCTGCGGGATTCTTCCTTCTGTGGGTGCTGTTGCTGGACTCAGTTATGGGTGTTGTGGGTGGTATCCTCTACCGCGTACGAGAGGAACAGCCGCCCAGTACACTGATAGGTAGCTTGGCTGCTGACCAGGGTTTGCCAGACACTGGACATCTGTACAAGTTGGAGGTTGGTGCCCCTTACCTGCGTGTGGATGGAAAAACAGGGGAAATATTCACCACTGAGATCCCCATAGACAGAGAGACCCTGAAGGACTGCAGGATCAAAGGAAAGCCCTGCTTTCTGGAGTTTGAGGTGTCCGTCACAGATCTCATCCAGAACCAGAGCCCCCGGCTGATCGAGGGACGGATCGAAGTGCTGGACATCAATGATAACACCCCACAGTTCCCCTCTCCTGTCCTCACGCTCTCTGTGCAGGAGAACACACACAGGGGGGCCAAGTTTTCCATCCCACTTGCCACTGACAAAGACACGGAGAGGAACGGAGTGGCCGACTACGCCCTGTCTGCCGGGCCGGAGGCACTTGCCCTCTTTAACCTGCAAGTGGCAGATGACAGGGGAGAGAAATTGCCTCACCTCGTTGTGATGGGCAACCTGGACAGGGAGTTTAAGGATTCCTACGACCTCACCATTAAAGCTGTGGATGGGGGGAGTCCATCTCGTTACAGCAGTGCCTTGCTGCGGGTTATTATCACGGATGCCAATGACAATGCGCCCATGTTCGAGAAATCCTCCTATGAAGCTGAGGTCTCGGAGAACAGCCCCGTCGGACACTCCGTACTGCAGGTAAAGAAAAGAAGCTCTGCGCTTCTATTAACCTTTAAATCTCAGGAAAGAACAAGAGGGAGGCTGTTGTTTCGTCATCGTGAGTGTGAGGTTTTTAATGAGTACTGCTGTCTTAACCTCCCTCAACTGTCTTCTCTTTACTTTGATTCTTTATATCACCAAAGTAAGGGCTGGTTCACTACGTTCACCTTGCTTAATTGCTTGAGAATGTAGTTTTACTTAACATAGTTTTTTTTTTTTCTACGGAGTAACTTTGCCCTGTGTAGACCTTTTATTTTCTTATGATTTTAATTCGTGTTGCAATAATCTCTTGTGGTCAGTCTTTCGGAGTCTTAAATAATTAAACAAAAAACTGAAATCTCCTGAATTATTTTGCTTAAAGGACTGTGGTCTCCCAGACCATGTTTTAGGAATGCAGTTTTCCTTAACTGGTCTAGAGTTGGAACGTTTTCATTACTCTCACATATTTATATTCCTGATATCTATCTTTAAGGTTTATCAGGATTTATATTCCTGATATCTAAGGTTTTTAAACATTACATTTGATGTCTTTGATGTGATTTATATAAACGAAAACTGAAACTCTTACAGATATTTCATCTTCTTTGCTTAGTTATAATTTCTTTTATTCTTTCTCTTTATATATGTGTAGGTGAAGGCCAATGACTCAGATCTGGGCGCCAATGGGGAGATTGAGTACACCATCCACCAGGCAGGAGATCCAGTGCCAAAGCTGCTACAGATTGATCGTTCTACAGGCATCATATATGTCAAAGGCCCACTGGATCGTGAGGAGATCAACAACCTGAAGTTTCATGTAATGGCAAGAGACAAAGGCCCTTCCCCTAAAAGCTCCACGACTTATGTTTCTATCGAGATAACTGACCAGAATGATAATGCACCTGCTGTGGAGATCCGTGGTATTGGGCTTAGGACCCATAGTGATGGGGTGGCAAACATCTCAGAGGACATGCCTGTGGGCACCGCAGTGGCCCTGGTGCAGGTGTCGGATAAGGACGAGGGAGAAAATGCAGTGGTGACCTGCGTGGTAGCAGGAGACGTTCCGTTCCAGCTCCGGCCAGCTGGTGACTCCTCCATTGACAACAAGAAAAAGTACTTCCTGCAGACCACCACACCCTTAGACTATGAGCGGGTCAGGGACTACAGGGTGGAGATTGTGGCCGTGGACTCTGGCAATCCAGCTCTGTCCAGCACAAACTCTTTGAAAGTGCAAGTGACCGATATGAATGACAATTCTCCCATATTCTCACCCCCACTATTTGAGGTTGAGTTTGCTGAAGAGAACCAGCCAGGAGAGAAGGTTCTCGATGTCATCGCTGTGGATGCTGACAGTGGCACTAACGCAGAACTCATCTACAGCATTGTTGCTGACTCCTCAATGATGGGTCTCTTTGAGATCGACCCCAGCTCAGGGGAAGTCCGAGCTAGAAGCCCACTCGACCGCGAGCATAAGGAGCGCTACGAGTTTCGTGTCACTGCAGCCGACAAGGGTGTCCCCAGCCACAGGGGAACAGCCACGGTGGTGATAAAGGTGCTGGACAGGAATGACAATGATCCCAAATTTATGCTCAGCAGTTACAGTTTTTCTGTCTTGGAGAACATGCCCCCTCTAAGTCCAGTTGGCATGGTGACAGTATTAGATATGGACAAAGGTGAAAACGCCCAAGTGCAGCTCTCTGTGGAGCCAGACGTTGGGAAGTTTGTGGTCCAGAACGGCACAGGAACCATCCTGTCCAGTATATCTTTTGACCGGGAGAAAGAAAGCAGCTACACTTTTCGCCTCAAAGCAGTGGACGGTGGAGATCCTCCCAGGTCCTCCTACGTTGGCGTAACCATCAATGTTCTCGATGAAAACGACAACGCACCCGTTGTGACGAAACCTTCCAACTCATCGTTCAGGAGGCTGTCTCCCTTGGCTGCACCCGACAGTGTTGTTGAGGTGGTCAAGGCAGAGGACATGGACTCTGGTGCTAATGCCGAGCTGGTATACAGTATCGCTGGCGGGAACCCTCATGAACTTTTCTACATCTCTCCCTCTGATGGGGAGATAAAACTAACCAAGGAACTCACTCGAAAACACGGAGGCTTGCATCGCTTGGTAGTGAAAGTGAGTGATAGAGGCAAACCGTCCCGTCACGCCATCGCCTTGGTGCATATCTATGTCAATGAGACCATTGCCAATGTGAGTCTAGTAGAGGCTCTGGTAGGGCACAGTTTATACACACCTCTGGACAAAGATATTGCAGGTGACCCTGACTATGGTTTGGCCACCCAGAGAAGCAACATCCTGTATGGTAGTTTGGCTGGTGTGGCGGGTGTTGTGACAGTGATCTTAGTGGTGGTCTTCATCAGGCATCGCCTCCAGAGAGAGACTAAAAGTGGCTACCAAGCTGGCAAGAAGGAGACCAAGGACCTGTATGCCCCCAAGCAAGGGCCAAAGAGTATCAAGGGCAAGAAAGGGAGGAAGGGCAAGCCTCCAAAAGCACCCAAACCACTTGGGGAGGAAGAGGAGGTCAGCCTCCAAAAGAGCCTGAAATTCAACATTGACGGGGTTAACGACAGCCCCAGGATCCACCTGCCCTTGACCTACCCACCTGGTAGCCCAGACCTGGGCAGACATTACCGCTCCAATTCACCCCTGCCCTCCATCCAGCTCCAAGCCCAATCTCCATCTGCCTCTCAGAAGCACCAGGCTGTCCAGGAGCTCCCCGCCACCAACACCTTTGTGGGAACAGGAGGAGATGACAACTCTACCGGCTCGGACCAATACTCGGATTACAGCTACAAGACCAATCAGCCAAAATACAGCACAAAATCGGTGAGAGTTTGCAGATGTACAATGTATTAAACAACTGTCTCCTGAAATTAATTCTAAATGGGAGTTTACCTTGACGGATCATATAACTGCTGGTCCATGCTATATTTTGTTGCCGAAATAATGAGCATTGCCTTTATTTCCTCTTACCTTTTATACGTTAAATTTGTAATGTGCAAGTCAGGTTTTAGAACACAAGGGAAAATTGGAGTAATGGCTCTTGCATAGTGACATGTTGTCTATAGTCTATTTCCTTTTTGTTTAGGAAGCTGTTCAGTCTCTGAAATCAGCTTTAATCACTACTCAGTCATTTACAATAGTCTACCGAGGACAATAGACTAAGTTTACTCAAAATATCAAACGACACAGCATGCCAGTTTGGTTGCTTGCTAACCATGTTGTGATTGTGTGTGTGTGTGTGTGTGTGTGTGTGTGTGTGTGTGTGTGTGTGTGTGTGTGTGGGGGGGGGGGGGGGGGGTCAGTTTGACAGATTAAAAAGACATGTGGGATAATAATTTAGTTATGCTACACCTTTGATGTTATTTGGACACTCTGGGAAGCTAAAATTAGAGCAGATAACATTTCCTTCTCTTTACATAATTGGTTTAGGTTTCCTGTCTACTGGAGGTTAAGTGGGGTGTAAAATGTGCATATCTGTCAGAGTTCCCACACTCCCTGTGGACTCAATAGTCTGACTGGTACATTGAGGGGATGCTCATATCTGACCTCCTGCCTCTGAGCAGGTCCATGGCTATTTTCTCTGCACTGTTTTGGCTGACTGCATTTAGATGCTAATCCGGCACATTAATTCTGGATAAGACGAGTGAGTAATGTTAAAGCACTTGGAGCTGAATGATTTGTGTGTGCATGCGGGAGTTCTGATGATGATGATGATGGTGGTGATGAAGGGTATCAGGTGGAACCCTGTCTCCTGAGTGAGTATGCTAGTGATGCTTAGACAGTAGATATGCAGGAGACAAAGTTCAAGATTTGCGTGGGCTCTGGCTCTGTCAGTACCAGCGAGCTGCTTCGTAATGCCAGCAGATGCTTTCTGACAATTGGGGTGAGTGGCGGCCCCGCGGACTCCATGATGTGAGAGCACAGCTACCCACAGCAGCCTCAGTGCTATGATGGACAACACATGACATGGAAGTGACAGTGGACTCCAGCTATGGATAGTGTTGCCTCTGGAGTTGTGCATGTGTAACATCCCATGCGTGCAGATGTGCATGGGCAGGCGTTTTCATCATTGTGTGTGTGTATGTGTGTTAAATGTGTGTGTGTGTATGTGTGTTTAATAATTGTGTGTGTGTGTGTGTGTGTGTGTGTGTGTGTGTGTGTGTGTGTGTGTGTGTGTGTGTGTGTGTGTGTGTGTGTGTATGTGTGTGTGTGTGTGTGTTAAATGTGTGTGCATATAGTTTATGTGTTTTAAGTATGCTTGTGGCCGTTTGGCTTGTCGTCCGTTCGTTAAGACGACCAATCATGGCCCTGTGGCCCGTCTGTGTATGTGAGTTCATGGCTTGTTGACTGACAGCCATATGAAAGCAGGGACAGATGTTACCTTGTGACATCTCGCAGCAGATGTGAGTTCTTGTGAGGAATCCCTCCACACATCAGCCAGAGCAGATTGACCAAAATAAATAATGAAATCGTGAGCCAAGGAGGAGTGACAGATGTGGAGAGCTGAGCCCGGCGAGGCCGCTGGTAGCACACGCAACCATGAGTCACGTCGACGTGCACCGACGTGCTTAGGTGTGAGCGTGAAGGGCTCGTCTGCCTCCGCTCGAATGACCGTAAACACAGCGGGCTTGTTTGCTGTTTACCGGCAGAGAGGCTGAGCGTGTTGGGTAGCCTCACAACTCTGCTCTGCTGCTTACAAAGTCATTAAAGGGAGTTTGTGTGTCAGGGAAGACTCACCCAAAGGTGAAAAAAAAAACACTGAATGCTCAATTCACAGAGGCATGGTCTGACTTTGTGAAGAGGGATTGTGTGCAGGGGACTGTGTGTGTGTGTGTGTGTGTGTGTGTGTGTGTGTGTGTGTGTGTGTGTGTGTGTGTTACACACATCAAGGGTTTTTCCTCTGCCTCCAAATGAGTTTGATTATGTGAGGGTGGCTACGGCGGTCTCTTGCTCAGCTGACAGAACAGCGCTGATAATTATGTCGGTCACGGCACGGATCTGACATGTTTTTCCACACAGTATTTAAGCAAACAGCCTTGTAGTGATCCACTCGTCTGTGTACAGCCAACATGCTTTCACCATTATAGGACTATCTTATACATATCTTTATCATGATTCATAAAAAGAACATATGCCTATTGCCCAATTAAATTAATGAATTGAACATAAAGAAATATGAAAAATGTACATATAAAAAAATAAACAGATATAATAAGAATAGACAAAAAATGAAATATGAGGAAAACATGTTTTGGTCAGGCAGTTTTAGTTTCAATGACATGGTATTTAAACCCTGTGATAAATTAAACCAACTGATCAGTGATGCACTCCCCACATCTAAGATTTAGTTACCACTCTGTGTTGTAATCTTGCCTTCCTGCACCTCCAGGACAGCGTGGGAGGCACAGAGACGCATCTAGGCAAAGCCTTTCCCAGTTATTTTTAAGTGGGTGTAATGAGAGCTTGTGAAGCTGTAAATCTGTGCTTAAATTAAATCCACACAATTAAAATCTTTTATTAGACAGAGATAGTGAAGAGTTGTGTCCAAACCCCCTGCACCTTCACACTTACACACGGGTGCCACTGGATTAGGAGGCAGAGCAGCAAAGAGGGGATTTTAGCGCAGGGCTTTAATTAATGGAACACATCTCTTAACCTTGGTTACCCAGCGTGCACTGCAGGAGCCCGGCGTGTCGGGAGATTGCTCCCCGAGCCCCTCCGGCCCGCTGGGGTCAGCCACTGCTGCTCCAGAGGAGTAAAGCAAGTGATGGCAACCTAGAATCCTGCGTGTGGGCTGGCTGTTGCTGAAAAATGGCGCGGAGTGAAGCTATGCTATCCATATCCTCAACGCAATCAGCCCCTCCATCTCTCTATCTCCATATCTACCACTTTCGCCTCATATTCACTCTATGTGGCAAGTGAAGCTATGAGATGAGAATGCCATCCATCAAAAGGCTGGGCATTTCTGTAAAATATTCTTTTACCTCCTCATCTCTCTCTCTCTCTCTCTCTCTCTCTCTCTCTCTCTCTCTCTCTCTCTCTCTCTCTCTCTCTCTCTCTCTCTCTCTCTCTCTCTCTCTCCCTCTTCCTCTCTCTCTGAACTGTTCTCTCTCTTCCTTGAGTAAATGATTCTCTCCTGTATCGTGCATTGAGACTGGCCATGAATCAGGCCGGCACACACGAACGGCGCTAAAGGGATAAAATATGCTGTGCCTTTAGTGCGCTCCGTCGCTCCTTCAGTAGCATTGCTCTCTCTTTCTTCCCCTTCTCAGCCTTTGCAGCCTTGTAGGCATCCTCTAGGCCCAGGAACTCTCCGCTTTCTAGCAACTGCACTCCTCCTTGCCCCCGCCTTGCAGGCTGATATCCGGAACACTGCAGTGGCAAACCTTTCAGCCCTGGTGCCCACCCTGTGGGGTTCCACCCCGCCGCACACCCCGAGGAGGATCCTCCCTGTAGCAGCTCAGACTGCTCCTCATTAGAGCACAATCCGGGCGGCCTTGGGCTCACTCCCACAGACGCCAGCCGCCGTCCCACCGGCCTCATGGGCTCTCGCCGTAAAGACACATGCATCACCTGCAGGAGTTTTAGAGACTGAGAACCTGTACCACCCCCCCCCCCCCCATCCACCCACCACCCCCCCTCATCCACCCACCCGCCCTTTTTCTGGTTGCCTGCAGGAAAACATGAGTGAGCAATTATAAACAAATACTTTTGGAATAAAGTACAACGGAGAGATCTCGCACTCTGAGGGAAATTAGCCCCGCTAATGAGGAATTTCAATGCACCTACGGCTACATGCTGCTACCCGCTGGTGTGATCTTGTCAACATGGTGAGGACTGAGAAGGCGACAGTGACTTGTGTGTGTGTGTGTGTGTGTGTGTGTGTGTGTGTGTGTGTGTGTGTGTGTGTGTGTGTGTGTGTGTGTGTGTGTGTGTGTGTGTGTGTGGTTGGAGGAGGCAGGTTTATTATGCATTGTTATTTGAAGAGAGCCTCTCTATGCCGTCTTCCTGAGAGTGACTAGTCTCTGCAGGCCCTTGCTGATCAACTGCTCCTGGCTGACACTTTGGAATCGATTGTCCAGGACAAGTACTCGGGGGTTTAGCGCACTGGACAGACATATTCCAAATGAGTGATCTTGTCCAGAGAATTTGTGGAGATAAGACCACATAACAACTCATGGCAGTACCTGACCGTTTCTTTCCTGCCATTTTATATCACTCATCCCATTTTTGCTCCGTTCTCAACCCCTTTGTCTTGACAGAATGCATCACAAGATCACACTAGACCACTGGATTCCCCACTCAGAATGAATGAAGGCACCAAGCTTTTTTTTTCAGTTCTAGGTAATCGATTCTCGTGATCTGGACGCCCACACCGGGATTGGCCGGGAAGTGCTGGCACACTTGAATTGGATCATGTCTCTCATTGTCTTCCTCTCCAAACAGACCCTTCCTGTAACTTCTGGTGGGATTGTCAGAGATGGCGGTGACACACTCTTGTGCTGCTACACTCGGCCCTGCAAGCAAGGTTGAGATTTTGATCTAACATCCCAATGATTACCCCTTAAAAGGGATTACTGCCTCAGCCCTGGAGATGCTTTAAGGGCAGAGATGATTTTTTCTGTAGATTGAGAAGAAGATGCCTGATGTTGTCATAGTAATGGATGGAGAGGAAGACAGCAGTGGCACACAGATGGGAGACTAATGATGATGTGGGGGCCGATGAGGAGGACAATAATGATAGTGATTATGGTAATATCCAAGAGCTCACAGTCAGATTCATTTCCTCCTAAAGATATTTCTGAATTTATGTGAACCCAGTTCGAAAAACATCTATTTTTCATCTATCGTGAACCATCGTTTCTTTTTTTTTTTTTTTTTTTGGCTTTTTTTGTAAATCTCCCCTCAAAGCCAGTGGTATCAAATCTCTTATTGCATCAAATTACCATCTTGCTTGTGGACAGAAATTTAGAAATAATCATAGATAAGTGAAAAGGTAGATTACAGCATTCTTGCTCCTTCCATCCGCGCCGGGGATGTTGGGGCGTTTCGTTTTTCTGTGGGCCGGAACCGCATTCTCTGGGCCTTGTGGTCGGGTTCGCACTTTTATGTAAAAATAAAAAAAACCCAGAGCCTTTTAGCTAAAGCTGTATGAAGACTCAGCTGCCTGATGGCAGTGCCTTCAGCTCAGATGGTTTATCGTCTGCACATGCGAACCTCCTTACCTTCTGCCAGCCAGATTAGTGCTTTTATCAATAAGCAGCTTAGTGCTGAAGCATCCTTCAATAATGTGGCCCAGTATCTTCTCTCCTAGTGCTTCAGCCTCTCTCTCTCTGTTCTCTCTCTCTCTCTCTCTCTCTCTCTCTCTCTCTCTCTCTCTCTCTCTCTCTCTCTCTGTTCTCTCTCTCTTTTCTCTCTCTTCTCTCTCTCCCTCTCTCTGTTCTCTCTCTTCTCTCTCTCTGTTCTCTCTGTTCTCTCTGTTCTCTCTTCCTGCTCTCTCTTTTTCTATATACCCGAATTGTTCCCCATTCAAGTATAATGTCTGTTGCACTCCACAAGAACTGTCTGGCAAGGATTTATTTATATTTAAATGTATGCATTCATTTCTGTGTGCACACTGAGAGCAGGTATGGCCACTAGGGGTTTTTAGGTCATGGTAATGAAGTGGTGCATTGTCTCAGTGTGAAGGAAAATCAGCTTTGCGTGATGTAATTGCTTCATCATGGTCCTCGCACGTAAACCGGGAAGCACAATTATTCATTCAGTGTGTTGCCATGGTGAGCAGGGACAGTCGCTCTGTGATTGCTGTGTTGCCGCATCTCATCTGCAAATACCAACGTTATTAAAAATGAAAACGTCATAAATAAAGCAAGCGAGCGATCCGTCCCAGTCAGCCTCGGCCCCACGCCACCATTCGGTTCCATTTCTGACTGGGAAGCCCCAGTAGGCTGCAGGTCTGGTGGTTCTGCAGGATCTCATTAAAGTCTTTGTCATTTGCTCAGGAAAATGTGTATTGGGGTTTTTACGAGGCTGTCAGAGGACACCGTGCTGGTGCTGTCCCTGCAAGTCCCCCCGGGTGGTTTTTACTAAACCCAGCGTCTGGTCTCAGCTCCATGGCCACAAGAAGGTTTTAGCTGCAGGTCAGACAGGGAGAGGAGACACCGTCGAGGAACTCCTCAACCACCTTACCCCATTACAACAGCACAGTACAATCCATTAAGCTCCATTAAGGGAGGAAGCAGACACACCTTTAAGGCCTCGTGCCTGCAGTGTTGTGCCGTTGCACGCACAGATCTGCTTCATTACTCAAAGGCTTCATTCATAAATAATGCAGATTACAAACTACGAAGAGAAAACACTCCACCGCGTACATATGACATGTGTTACTGCACCAGTGAGCCTACATTAGCCTTAGGGCAGAATCTGTGCAAATTGCAAATATGCTCAAGACATTACATGAACTGTGCATTTCATTAGTGGTTAATACTTTGTAGGTCAAACCTAACAAGTTTTTAAATTCGCCGTTGCATTTGTAAATGTCACACGCTACTGAGAACTACACAGTGTTTTGATGTGAGCTGATAAAAATGAATAAATACACAAACACTCTCTGTTCTGACCTGTTTGTATTTCAATCACATATCATGCCCTCTGGAACAAATAAACAAGAAACCAAAGACAAATCGATCTTTTAAAAGTCATCTCAGACGGCCTGCCAGTCAACGGCAGCTCAGAGTCCGTCTCGCCAGCATTGAGATGTCAACACGTGAACTGCAGTCTCCACTTGGCCAGAAGAAGATTCACCACACTAAACGCAAATGAGATCACTCTCCAGTGGAGAAAGCACGTTGCACCCGTGATGCACCAGCAAAATCCTAATTACTCTGTACGTGCCAATGTTTCGACCAGCATCGCATGAGACACTCGTGGACCGAGCAGACGTTAAATATCGGAAGCCCCCAAAAGGTTTCAGGCACTGACGAGGGGTGAGAACATTAATTTCCTCGTGTACCACTTGGGATAATATACCACTTACTGGAGCCCTAAAAAAGAAAACACGCTGAAGTGCTTGTGAAGTACGCTGTTGCATAATTCTCTTCCCTGGCCGCCCCGCTCTGGCTGACATGAAGAGTGATCATTATTTCCCTCTCTATCTTTCCGTTCGCCCCACTGGGGACACAGGATATTAGAATATTTCATGAATATTGAACCTTTCCTTGCTTTTGGGCTGCCGTGAGAAGATGCTCTTTGCTGTTTCATGTTGGCGCCATAAAAGAACACGGCTTCATTTCGTAAGTCTTTAAAAATGGCCTGAGAAAGGGAGACGCCTCTGACAACGCGTGTTGTTCTGATGTGTCGACTTGCGTTAGTTTCAAAGGCACAAGCGTTAAGCCGAATACATTTGAGGGCCAGACGAGAAATGGAGCCTTTGAATGTATTTAGATAAAAAGAAAATGCCCCATGTAATCAGGTTCCAGTAGTGCGTTTTTTTTTCAGCCTGAGACAAAGTTTTTAAAGTTGGAACTTAATGCAGGAGAAGGACAATAACAGAATATGCAACCTTATATTGGTGTTTTTGTGGTGACTGTGGCTATTTATGTGCGCAATATTTTCTCCAGCATTGATTCTGGATGCTTTTCCCCCTGTAAAAATGATCTCATGCATTGGATGACACGGATGAACTTGATCCAGATTCAATATTTTCCGCCATATTGGAATCCCTTGTCTGACAGACAACTGAGAAGCAAGGAGACTGGGAGAGTTTCCCTCCACTCAGGATTCTGTGGATAGGCTGACCAAGACACAACTCCAGATGATTATTTCTGCCTTTTATCTCTGCATTTTAATCCATGACTAAACCCAAAGGTCATGGGGGGGGGGGGGTACTGGACAAAGCTTCAGTGATAATTATCTGTCTAAAAGCACTTGTCTCGATGATGAAACCCAATTAAATTGCTTTTAAAACAAGCAAGAAAATTGGATAAATAATGGGGAGAAGAGATGAGCAGATAACAGGATGGAGAGGGGGAGGGGTGTGGTGGGATGGTGTGGGGGAGGGGTGTGGTGGGATGGTGAGGGGGAGGGGTGTGGTGAGATGGTGTGGGGGAGGGGTGTGGTGGGATGGTGTGGGGGGAGGGGTGTGGTGAGATGGTGTGGGGGGAGGGGTGTGGTGAGATCTGTGGGGGAGGGGTGTGGTGGGATGGTGTGGTGGGAGGGGTGTGGTGGGATGGTGTGGTGGGAGGGGTGTGGTGGGATGGTGTGGGGGAGGGGTGTGGTGGGATGGTGAGGGGGAGGGGTGTGGTGAGATGGTGTGGGGGAGGGGTGTGGTGGGATGGTGTGGGGGGAGGGGTGTGGTGAGATGGTGTGGGGGAGGGGTGTGGTGGGATGGTGTGGGGGGAGGGGTGTGGTGAGATGGTGTGGGGGGAGGGGTGTGGTGAGATCTGTGGGGGAGGGGTGTGGTGGGATGGTGTGGTGGGAGGGGTGTGGTGGGATGGTGTGGTGGGAGGGGTGTGGGGGATGGTGTGGTGGGAGGGGTGTGGTGAGATCTGTGGGGGAGGGGTGTGGTGGGATGGTGTGGGAGAGGGGTGTGGTGAGATGTGTGGGGGAGGGGTGTAGTGAGATGGTGTGGGGGAGGGGTGTGGTGAGATGTGTGGGGGAGGGGTGTTGTGGGATGGTGTGGTGAGATGGTGTGGGGGAGAGGTGTGGTGAGATGGTGTGGGGGGAGGGGTGTGGTGAGATGGTGTGGGGGAGGGGTGTGGTGGGATGGTGTGGTGGGAGGGGTGTGGTGAGATGTGTGGGGGAGGGGTGTGGTGAGATGGTGTGGGGGAGGGGTGTAGTGAGATGGTGTGGGGGAGGGGTGTGGTGAGATGGTGTGGGGGAGGGGTGTGGGCAGACACAGTAGATGTAGATGTAATTTTTATTTTTTTAACCTCGAGTTATGAATTTTACTCAAGAATTTCTCCAATTCTCCCCACAAAGGGAATCATGGGTCCAGAGGGCTCTGCAGCTTAGCCAACCATGTCAGCTACCTCCATGGAAATTACACAAACATTCAATCTGCTCACTTTATGATTATATATTGCACTAATATACAGTCTAATATTGGAGCTAATATAAGCTGGATAAATAATTGATGGTAATAACACATCATTATCAGTGTTATGTGTACGAGTGTTATCATGATGAGAACCGGATGTGCTGTTCAGGACTGGGTTACATGCTTTGCAGTTTGCTCATTATTCATTATGTGGTTGGATACGCAGAAGAATTCAGGTTAATTATCTAGCTGAAGAACACACAATGTTGTCCTCAGCTGGGCATTGAACCTCTGACCCGCAAATCACCTGCTGCCACTTTCCAAGGTCACCGCAAAGAATGTGGTGAGATCTACCACGTGAGTTTGAGAGATGGAGGGAGAGGTGGAGAGACTGAAGGGAGATCGAGGTTTGTGAGAGCGGGGTGAGACTGAGAGGGAGCGCTCACCGCAGGAGACATTTCTGCCGTTCTTTACACACTGTTGCTCGTGGTGGACACAGGGCCAGATGAGTTTGTCCAATTCTGCCTGAGATGCATTCACGAGTGATACTTCAGCCTCCACCTGCTACGGCAACACCATCACCTGCATCCTGCCCACCAGATAGAGGAGAGAGAGAAAGATAGAATGAGATGAGATGAGAGATTGAGAGAGTGAGAGTGTGTGGAGAGAGACACAGAGAGAGACAGTTTCCTGTCTTCTCCTTTTCTCTTCACGTCTCTGGCCTGCCACTCCCTCCTACCTTTGCAGACAGAAACTGCAGAAGCAGTCGCACAGCGCTGTACCTGTCATAACATTGTCTTTCGTTTCTTAGACAAACAAAACCATTTATCTTTTCACATGTAGTCTGAGAGGACAGAACGAACATCACATCCACACATCAGTGGATCCAGCCAGGAGTCCTTATCAGGGGTGGTGCTGAGTGGTTCAGGTGGAGAAACTGTTCCCCATTGGTCTAGTGTCCACTCTGGGCCGGAGAGGGTCTCAGGTAATTAAGAGCGAGAAGCCCGCTGGTCGGACAGGTGACACAGGACCTGTTGTCTCCATCTTTGCTCCACTAGCAGTTCTCTAGATGTCCCTCACTCCCTCTGCCTGTGTGAGCGCACTCCTCTTTCTCCCATTTCTCCTGCTCGTCTCTTCTTGCGTTTCTCACAGCCCAGCGTGAGCAAAGGAAGAGCCTTGGGCGAGGTCTCGATCTCCGTGTGACATCCTCACCAGGCGCTTAATCCGGAAATTAAGTCTGCGCTGGCTTTCGCCCGACATCGCAGATACAAACTTGAAATGGTGCGTCTATCTGCATGTGCACCGGCTGCCCAGGGGACCATCACAGCTGCTATTATTTTTCAATATAGTGGTCACAGTCCAGTGGTAGTGCAGTGGAAGAAATGTCTGTTTTTTGAGGGTCGAAGACAGGAAGAGGAGTGGTGAAGGAGCCGTGTGTGAAGGGTGAATT
Organism: Brachyhypopomus gauderio; assembly: GCF_052324685.1. Classification (NCBI taxonomy): domain Eukaryota; kingdom Metazoa; phylum Chordata; class Actinopteri; order Gymnotiformes; family Hypopomidae; genus Brachyhypopomus; species Brachyhypopomus gauderio. The sequence goes on along the minus strand of NC_135220.1, from coordinate 10,538,698 downwards.
TTTTTTGGATCTGTGATTACTGGTGGGGTTTAATGATCGTCCTGTTCCTTTAATAGACTTTCTTTGCTTGAGTGTTGAAATGAGATGCCAAGCAGGGGAGACAATTAATTGCTTGGCTACCTCCGCTGTTCTCTCTCTCTTTCAATCTCTATCTCTCTCTCTCTCTCTCTCTCTCTCTCTCTCTCTTTCAATCTCTTGTTCTGCTGCTCTCTTTCAATCTCTCGTTCTGTCTCTCTCCTTCCATCTTTCTTTGTCTTTCCTTCTCTCTTCACTCTCTCTCCCCCTCTTCACTTGCTGTTTCTTTCTGTCTTCTCCCCTGCTCTCTCTCTCTCCCTCTTCACTTGTTCTTTCTGTCTTCTCCCCTGCTCTCTCTCTTTCTCTCTCTCTCTCTCTCTCTCTCTCTCTCTCTCTCCCTCTTCACTTGCTGTTTCTGTCTGTCTTCTCCCCTGCTCTCTCTCTCTCTCTCTCTCTCTCTCTCTCTCTCTCTCTCTCTCTCTCTCTTCACTTGCTGTTTCTCTCTCTCTCTCTCGCTCTCTCTCTCCCTCTTCACTTGCTGTTTCTTTCTGTGTCTTCTCCCCTGCTCTCTCTCTCTCTCTCTCTCCTCTCTCTTTCTGTCTTTCTGGTTTTGAAGCCAGGCTCTGCAGACTGATAAGGGAGGTGAACAGCGCAGCTGTCCGGCTTCTCTGCAGGTCTGTCTGTCTCTCCCTCTCAGAGTTTGCGGCTATGCTAATGCTTTAGTGCGCTCTGTCAAACCCTCGGCACAATCTCACACCCCCAGCCACTCACGGCGCTCCTCACAGCCCCAGCTGACCGCTGTAGCCGTGTTACCACGTTAACGATCCAGTGCCCGAATCAACACACAGTTCAGCGGTACCGCGTGAAAGAGCAATTAATGTTGAATGGCTCCTTACATCAGAGAGAATTGAGAATAATATTGACTGTTTTCCTCAGGGAAGACAGAAAGTAATCAGCAATAGCTTCGTGGAATCCAGGGTCTAATCAGAGAGCTCTTGGAAGTGGAGTGCTTAAACCCTGAGAAGACGGCCAATACAGCGTACGTTTATAAATGCCCACTGAACCTTTGTCCTTAAAATCTTTGTCCTGTCATTCAGAATTCAGAATTAGATCAGTTAATTTCCTTTATAGTTACAGAAGAAGGCTTTGAATAGAGTTGTTTTCTTGATTTACACTTGTTTTAAACGTACATTTATGCAAATATACCAGATTTTCAAAAAATGTGTCTCTTAACAGACTCTTAAACTTGGCAGGATAGAATTTACTTTAGTCATAAAATACCGGATTATTTAGTTTTCTCAACTTTTGAGAATTTTTGAATTTTTATGTTTGTGCAGCACAGGGTGCACAGCCTGGGGCCAAAGACCCTTATGATCCCCCAGTGAATTCCTTCCAGCCAATAAGTGGATTGTTTCTGTAAATCTCAGGTTTGGTTAAACAACGAGGCCACAGATGTAGAGCCAAAGCATGTATGTGGGTGTTATGTGGTCCTGGCCCTTTGGACTTTGTAGGCACCTCTGAATAATAATTTGCACATCTTTGACAAGTACGTGCAGTTCTACAATGTCTGGTGGTAAACTAGTGGTAAAACTGGGTGGTGAAGCATAATTGTTAGGTAGGAGAAACAATGTCATGTTCTATTTCTGATTCCTGCCTGAAAATATCAAACTAGAGAGAGTAGACTTACATTTCTGTGGCACCAGAATAGAAAGTGATGTGTTTTCACCTGCTCTTTACCACTTGTTGCTCAGGGTTTGCTCTCTGAATATGCAATCTTGCCCTCCTTTAGCATTAGTTTAGTTTTATTACGTGTAGTGAACGCATTTGGAAACTTTGGTGGTTTTTTTCTTCCTCTTGTCCTGGTAAATGTTCTGAGGAAGAAAAAAGAAAAAAAGATTGCAGGAACTGCAGGATTTTGCCCAGGGACGGATTGCCTCTGATTAGCAGCCATATGAAATGTCAGCTGGGATTTGACAAGTATTATATGAAGCAGGCAATCCCCACCGGAGATTTCTCCTGAGCCGAAACATATTGTCTGCTATTGTGAACTGCAGAGAGCTGTGCCCTATTGCACGACCCATGTCATTGTCTGATAAAGGTAATTATGGGCCGCAGAGCTGATGCTGGTGTTTTGGCTGGGTTGGTCTCCCATGCAGGCTGGGTTTGTGCTGGCGGTGGTGAAAGACAACAGACGCGGTCCTCCCGTACTGTTCGTCTGTATCAGAACCGTGGCAGTGTGTGTCGTCCTAGTGGTGAACTGGAAGGAGATTTGGACTGAATGAAATGTGTCCTGCATTCCAGTATTACCACAGCCACACAAGCAGAGGCTCGTGTGTGCTCGTTTCTGTTATACCACCAGCGGGGCAGCACACGCGGGTCTTGTGGGGTCCTGTGGGGTCCTGTGGGGGTCCTGCAGGGGTCTATCAGCCCGTTCATCCTCTCCGCGTAGCCTTGGCGACCCAGCTGGGCTGTGCGCAGAGCACGAGCTGCTTCCATCCCGTGTTTCGCCGCTGCCGCGGCGACACAGCTGGGGACCAAATCAGCCCGCTCGGGCCCGCCGCTGCATTCTGCCGTTGCCATGGCAGCACAGCTGGACGAGCGGGGCATGTGCGTGAGCCGCAGTGGCCCACATAGACGGCGCCGACGCAACACAGCTTGAGCGTCCCTGAGTGGTGCAGGCGCTCGGGCTAAAATCAACCGTGACTCAGAGCGTCACACACAAACACGGCATTTGAAATTAATTCAGACTTGCCCTCTTAATCTGCCCTCACTTCAAAACACGGTTCTGTGGGAAAGAGAAACATGAATGAAAGGAAAAGGGGGGGAAAACCCTGCTCTCTCTGCTGTGTGTCCATTTATTTATTTATTCATCCATTTCTAAACTACTGCCCTTGTAAAGAATTATTTCCAGGATTTATTGAAGAGTTTTGATGCCAAATGACTAAATTTTGATTCGCCTCAGTGCCCCCCCACACAACCCCCCGCACGTCTCTTGCCGTAACCTTCAACCATCATTCATTTCTCCATGCCTGAGAACAAACCTCCCCTGAGCCCCAACCAGCGCTTATCTCTCAATACAGTTTCAGTGGATGGTTCGCTGATGAACCAAAAAATGATCTGAAATGGCCTGTGGGTGGATGAGGTTGTGCGCTGAGCCTCGGGCCTCCTGCGTGTGTCTGAGTCTAATGTAAAGGTGTGAGAGCTGCTCCTCTGAGATCATTTGTGTTCATATAAACAAAGAGAGTTAATATGATGAAAGGTATCGTTTCCTTTAAAGCTGCATGTGTGTTATTTGCGAGTTTCTGTCCTGCTGTGTTTTTTTTTTGTTTCCCCTGATTTGTCTCATCAGGACTCCGTGTGGGTTGCCAGACACTGTCTTTAATTCCCCCACTCTACACATCGGAAGGAACTTCGGCTTTTGATCTTAGTTCAGCAGGCACTTTTCAAAGCCAGCATACTTGATCATAGATCTGTGTGCATCTAATAAGGCCTGCATCTTTAGTCATGGCTGCATACGCGTTTGATAATGCCTGGGAGGGGAGATGGATGCCACCCCATAGTTTGATAAAGGTTGTGCCTCAGAGCCTCTGTGTTGCGTAACTCCGCCCCTCTCTGGGTGCGGTGAAGCCTATGTGAATCTGATCACAGTTCAGTGCCCACTGTTCCATTATAGCCTGCTGTGTGCCCACACTGCCGGCTTGAGGCTTCCTGTAGCTCTGCATCTCTACGTACTGCCAGACCCCCTCTGGGCTGGAGAGTGGAGACCCCCTCTGGGCTGTAGTGTGGAGAGACCCCTCTACAGGGTGTGCTTCTCCACCACGCTCACCGATTCAGAAACAATTGCCCATTGGGGTCCTGATGACTTGAAAATAATTCTATTATTCTCCTTGATTTCCCTGATAGCAGTGCTTAGTTGTTGGCAACGCTTAATGCTTAGAAATGAGTAAGTGGAGGACACGGCAACAGAATAAATATAATGTCCCTTATAACGGTGCCAGATCGCAGAGATTCACATGTGCAAATAGTCTGCAGGGGGAAATATGAAGGAGAGAATAAAGAAACAGGCGGAGGATTCGATGAGTATCTCTGGGTTCAGAGTCAAGTTAATGTTCAGAGCTTCAGGATTATATTAACATCCAGCAGTTCAGTGTTATAGTACTTTCACCTCCGGTCATGTTCTTCATGACAATCTTTTAATTAGAACATAGTTTGGATGCTGTTGCTGTCTGTCAATATGGATGCCGAAATCGTAATTCCCAGCACGCGTGCAGACTCTGTATGTAAGAGTGCGTAGGAAAGTGATGTAGTGTATCATTTATAGTTTTGAGGGTTTGAGAACGAAGCACCCAGGAAGGGGGGGGGTACAGAGAACCTGACTGAGGTTGAGCCAACAAAGAGAGAGTGAGAGGAAGAGTGAGAGAGTGGGGGAGTGTGAGAGTATGAGTGGGAAAAAGAGAGAGAGAGAGAGTATGAGTGAGAGAGAGAGAGAGTATGAGAGCGATAGAGAGTACTCGTGAGGGAGTGAGAGAGAGAGAGTACTCGTGAGAGAGCACACTGTGGGTCAGCAGTCAGGGGGTTGGGGGTTAAAATAAAAGGGGATAAGTCACACTGAGTGAAGAAACAGGGGTGCCTCCTGGGCCATTGAGGCAGCCCAGGTTGCTAGGAGACAGAGGGATGAGAGGAGATGTGCTCGGAGCACAGAGAGTGTGCCAATCTGAAGACAGGCAGCTCGGTGCCAGTGCAGACTGCAGCCATTGTGGAGGTAGCAGGCTGAAGAAGACAGGAGATGTGCTGGAGTGGGAGATCGCGTGGGGATGGGAGCACAGCAGCAGGGTCACGGTGGTCCGCACTGGCTGGGAGGTTCTCCCATCATCTCCTCATCCCCTCACCTCCTCATCCTCTCATCTCCTCATCCACTGGTTCACGCACTTGTGTAGTGTCAGAAAGAAGGAATCGTTACACACGGGGCCAGCCCTGCGGATGCATAATTTATAAGGGAGATGTATCGGTAATTGGCAGGGTTTAAATGTTGCAAGCTGAGGTAATTGAACAGCTCTCTCACTAATGGAAGCGTGTCAGACATGGGCTTCCTCCAGACAGACAGTGAGTGACAGACACACTTTTTCCTCAGGCCAAGACAGACGAAGAGATGGGGGCAGCATAACAGAAGACAGAGTTAGAGAGAGAGAAAGGGACAGGTAAGAGAAAGAGAAGTGAGAGGGGAACAGAAAGACAGAAGCGAAAGAAAGGCTGTCATTCTTGATCTGGGGTTTCTGCTGAGATGAAGATGTAGTGATGGGAAGGCAGGGATAGGCCAGGACTCCGCCCACAGGACATCCTCAGGACTCCGCCCACAGGACATGATCTCCGCATCATCTCCGCATTTGGCTGTAGCTCCTGGTGTTGATCAGTTCTCAGATAGGCCTAGAACTAACCACGACACTCCCAGCTCATCCTCCATTAGAACCTGCCCACGTTTCACCCAAACATGTGAAGAATCAACCCCAATTCCTCACATACTAGTTGATAACCCGCCCCTTTTTCTGAACAGACTGAGAAACCTGCCCCTTTTTCCTCAACACACTGAGAAACCCGCCCCTTTTTCCTCAACACACTGAGAAACCCGCCCCTTTTTTCCTCAACACACTGAGAAACCCGCCCCTTTTTTCCTCAACACACTGAGAAACCCGCCCCTTTTTTCCTCAACACACTGAGAAACCCGCCCCTTTTTCCTCAACACACTGAGAAGCCCGCCCCTTTTCTGAACACACTGAAAACCCGCCCCTTTTTTCCTCAACACACTGAGAAACCCGCCCCTTTTTCCTCAACACACTGAGAAGCCCGCCCCTTTTCTGAACACACTGAAAACCCGCCCCTTTTTTCCTCAACACACTGAGAAACCCGCCCCTTTTTTTCCTCAACACACTGAGAAACCCGCCCCTTTTTCCTCAACACACTGAGAAACCCGCCCCTTTTCTGAAGAGGGCCAGAAACTGTCCCCCATCCCTTTGGGAAAGTGGAACCCTTCTGTAAGCAGAGCTTGTGGTAGAGAAAATGGCCTCGACTTCACACACTGCAGGCTGTTACAAGAAACAATCTGTAGCAGTATTATGGTGAAGGGACTCCCTTCAGCAGGGACTCTGGGTGTGGGTGGAGGTGGTGGAGGAAGAAGGATGTAGAGGGAGTGTGAGAATGAAAGAGACGGAGGCAGAGCGAATAACAGAGGAGTGTGTAGGCAGGAAGCTTGCATCCTGCTTGAATGAGTGAAGTGAACTGAACACATAGCTGAGTTGAGTCATTTCTGGAGCCAAGAACAGCCCCCACCCTGCCAGTAACCCCCACCCACACCACCCCGCATCACTGCTGGACAGCACCAGCAGCCCTCATAAATAACACAGGATGGGGGAGGTGCTCCCTCATGGCCCCGCCCCTGTGCGAGTCACAAGAGTCCCTCAGGCTTCCTTACGTAACTGACGGTGCAGGAAGGAGGAGGTGGAGGATGGAGCTGCCACTGAGGCCTCCGTCCTGCGGAGGGTCCCGGAGAGGGCCGCAAAGCTCCAGCAGCTCGCACGCACGTTCACACGCACGCACGCACGCTCGCACACACGCACGCACGTCTCACAGACATGGAGCAGCTCGCAGGACAGAGCTCACGTCCTGCTCCTCAGCATCAAACTGAGATTTACATTTTTTAAGAATTCCCTTTTCATTTCCTGATGTTGCAGCACCGCCAATGATCTCCGAGGTTTAGGAAAGCCAAGCAGAGCACACTGAAGGCCTGAAGGACCTTTTTGAGTTTTTTTTAATCTCTGCTCTATTTCTTGTCTGCTGTCTCCTGGGACCCCCCATGGACGCATATCAAAATGCCAATAAAATGCCAGTGGAGAAACGGATGCATTGTTCACCAGGCCGCTGTGCGGGTGTGCCCGCGGCTGAGTGACGGGGGGGGGGGTGTGGGGGGGGATTCCACTAGCGTAGAGAGCTCCATCATTATCTGCCCCACCTGTAAATGCCACTGCCTTGCACCCCTTATCTGCCCTCTCATCAAACTCCAGCATGCAAATTCATGCTGAAAGCTGAACGGTTCAGCTCCAGAGGAAACATCATCTTTCCAGTTTCAAACCTCTACCTTTGGCTGTCGTTTATACAATGCGTCTGCATGATAGAGAGATAAAGAAAGACACAGGGAGACAGAGAGATGGAGAGAAAGACGAGAGAATGAGAGACAAAGAGAGAAAGAGGGAGAGAAGTACTCAGAGAGAGAAAAATGGAGGGGAAGAAAACAAGAGCTCTCTATATTTGGTGAGCTGGATCAGAGCAGAGTCATGTTTGCTGCCACCAGTACCGTCTCTCTGATTTGATTTAAGTTCAATATATTATTTATAACTTGACAAGTTAATATGGGGCTCTTTGATAGGAGTTCTGGCAGTGCATAAGGGGAAGTGGCTTGTCTTGTGTGTGTTTGGTGTGTTTTTCGGGAGGAACAGGTGGGGTGGGTTTGGTGTCAGGGAGAAACTGATAAAAGCGTGTGTGGAAATGTCACCCGGCTGTCACAGGTGAGCGTGACGGGCCTGCAAACATTTGACATCTTTGACAGCGATCAGACAGGCCAGCAAAACAAGGTGGGAATTAAATCAAGCCACTTGTTCAGAAATCTTGGCTGTATGGCAGTGTGGGCTGCAATGGGCGGTATGTACACAAACGTAAACATTCCTATGCGCACGTATAAGTGCAGTCATGTGCATGCACACACACACACACACACGCGCATGCGCACACACACACATGCACACACACAGGTGCGCACACACACACACACATATGCACACACAGACACGCACATGCATGCGCACACACACATACAAACACACATGCGCACACATACACACATACACACACAAATGCTCAGTCATGCTCAAACACATACATACACAAACACACACACACTCACAAATGCTCAGTAATGCATGCGTACGCAGAGATGCACACACACACACACACACGCACACACACATGTGCGCATCTAGGAAGAACACCTTGAGTCAGCTCAGTACATCCTAAATAGGGCCGGTGAGATTCACTAGGCTCCCTTCCTATCCCCATAAAGATACAGTGGCAGACCAAATGACTGCGGAGATTTATGGAGAATACCAGCAACCATAGCTCAGCTAAATTGGTCCGTGTTGTTGGGTGGAGCACCAAAGCGCTGCTGTCACCCAGACTGAGCGTGGTGCACATGGAGGCCTCATTAATCTGCAGTTTAGAGGTGTGTTAGTGGACGCCTTCGCACTGGGAGACACGTGTGTGTGTACCGCCGTCGCACTGGGAGACACGTGTGTGTGTACCCTGCGCAGAAAGACGCTGCCTCAGCCCTGACGGATGGGGATAAAGATAAAGGCCTAGGTTCACGTCTGTTCCAGACACCGCAGAAGCACGGGGGGCCGGGCGTCTCGCCGGGCGTCTCGCAGACCCGCCCCAGAGAGATCGTGCCTCCATTTACTCTCAACAACAACCTCCTCCACGACAGCAAGCAGAGGCTCCACGTAATAGTCCGTCTCGGGTCCTCCACGCGGAGGCGGAGCCCAAGGCCACCACAGTCCTCACAAACACGGGAAATCCATCTGTTAAGTGTCATGTGGGCGAGGCTGGGGAGCTCCTGCTTTAAGCTAATGAAATGTCCCCCACTGCAGAAGACAGGCCAAAAGAGAGCGGGAAAAAAAAACGTAGCACCCGTGTCTGTTCTTACAGCCAAACACTCTATTTCACGGATTACCTGCTCACTGCGAAAATGATCAAGTAATTGAAGATAACACCTTTTCTGCCTCCAGATAGTACCATGTCAGAGCTAATATCAAGTTCACATAATAATTGGGTCTGTGATTGTCAAAGCACATTTAGGGACATCGCAGATTCGTGGGATTCGTTTCTAATGCGTGTAGGGGATGCGGGGGCAGACGGACACTCAGGTGAGCAAGTCCTTTATTCCCGCATTTGAAGTGGAGAAGAGCTCCTAGACACTGATGGTCTGTGAAGGCAGCGGTCCCGGCCCGGTCCTCGACTCTTGGGTGGCTGTTGCATCAAAGCAGTCCCCGTAGCTCACGCGCCGGACCGCGCGGATAAAGGACTCTGCTTTTAATCCCACCACGCATCGCACGGGAAGAAAGGCGGCGTTGCGAGAGCGAAAGGGGAGGAGGGAGGACACCGCTCAGGGTTTAACATGAAAAAGGAGGCGGCATTGTCAGGAGCCGCGTGTATCGGTGTTAATTACGGCGGGGGTTTTATTCAGCCGATGGACTAATTAATGTCTGTTTTTGAGGGGTGATTCTAATGGGCCACCTGGTCATTTTGTTTCTGCGTCACGGTCCTTTGAGACTCAAAGTGCTAATAAAGAATACTCCAAAACGACCTCACTCGGACGGCCGGTATAAATAAATAAACAATTGCGGAAATAAATAAACAGAACACAAACCTCTCTCCCTGGAATCATACATATGCATGCTTTAGCTCTGTCTCAGAAATATGACAAGGAACGTTTAGGAGCAGCTGGTTATGGGTCTGTGTGTCCAGGAGAGATCGCAGCACTAACGTGAAGCAGCTACAGGATGAGGCTGAAACGTGGAGCAGCGTGCGGCAGTGTCACGCCCACGAGACTGAAGTCTGTCACCATTTACTGCCTATTGTCTTATTGACTTCTCCCGCTGCAGTTTACCCCTGACAGGTTACGGTGCCGATTCCTCCCAGACATGACATTACACAAGCTCACAAAAGCAGAGGTAATATATAAGTGAATTTTCTTTGGCAGTGTGTTCTGTAAGCACCCAGACACACTTCACAAAGAATGAAGCAAAAGGAGAGAGAGAGAAAGAGAGAGAGAGAGAGAGAGAAACGCAGCCTGTCAGAAGCATGTCTGTCTGAGCTCCTGCAATCCAGGAACTAATACTGTTTGATGTATTAACCATGAGGGTGGAGGAAGTATGTGTTTGTGGTTGTGTGTGTGTGTGTGTGTGTGTGTGTGTGTGTGTGTGTGTGTGTGTGTGTGTGTGTGTGTGTGTGTGTGTATCTGTCTGTGTCTGCACGAACATATGTGTGTCTGTGTTTAAAAAAGAAAATGTGGGACCAAATGTATGTTTGTGCATTTCCTAGTATTTGGAGGTCAGTACTAGGGAGAGAAATCTCATTGATGGTGTTGTCATGGTGATTTGAGAGACTGGGCGGAGTCTGGGTGCATCTTCTATCAGTGTCCCATTTTGGTCCCAATGAGTAAACACTTCACTTTGTTCACTGAGATATGAACAGGGCTCAGCCACATGTGAACCATGCATAATGAGAAAGGTGTGTGTGTGTGTGTGTGTGTGTGTGTGTGTGTGTGTGTGTGTGTGTGTGTGTGTGTGTGTGTGTGTGTGTGTGTGTTTATGCATGCATGTGTGTTTGTGTTTTTCAGAAATGACAGTTATTACTAAAAAGGGTGTAATGATTTCTGATGTACATTGTCACTCTGTTTGTCTCAGTCTGTAGATGTATAATTCACCACAGTTATGCACTTTTAAAATATTTTCATTACTGTCAAATTAATGAAAATCAGATTTTTCTTAATTCAGGCCATCAGAGTGACAACCTCAGCTCCTGTGATACCCGTTACACATGAGCTTTAGATGGGATTGACCTCAAAGCAGTGGTCTCAGCTTTTATAAACCGTGCTATTAGTTTGTGTGTGTGTGTGTGTGTGTGTGTGTGTGTGTGTGTGTGTGTGTGTGCGTGTGTGTGTGTGTGTGTGTGTGTGTGTGTGTGTGTGTGTGTGTGTGTGTGTGTGTGTGTGTGTGCGTGTGTGTGTGGATGCCCTAATGTTCATATAAGAGTAGACATTTCTCACTAATTGTTTAATCCTGTATCACATTTGGTTTCCCTGTATCTGTGAACTTCTGAGTTCTTTATCATTCAGCCATATAATAATTGCATTCAGGTGTTTTCACTGCCTTTTCACTGCTGGTGCTTATTAGCAAAGCACAAAAAGTGATGTTATTTATTTAGCATGTACAACACACATGAATCATTATCATTAAATCATGTCATGATGTAAACTTGACTAATTTTCATCTGCAGTCCCTGGACAGGTTGATGGTAACAAAGATCTCACCACTGCACTGTAGATCGTGCAGATGCCCCTTAGGTGATGTGATTTTCTGTCCTACTGCAGCTCTGCACAAATTGTTAATCTTTTGTGTCCAGTTCTTTTTTTAAAGCAAGATGGAGGTTTTTCCTGAACACGTGAGTGTGTGGGCAGCGGCTCCTACGTGTGGCTGGAACGTGATGCACTGTGTGTGTGTGGTGCGGTTTGGTCACTAATGAGGTCCCAGGGGCGTCCAGGCCGTGGTGGGGGTCCTCAGTCCGAGCGCCTCCGTCTCAGGCTGCACCTGATCTGGACGGGCCGAGGAGGTTTCGGATGCCGCTAATGGCTCCCACTCCGGCTCCAGCCTCCACGGGCTCCCAGAACTCCTGCCAGAGGCCCAATAGCTAACGGGCGGCATCCATCCTGTATCCTGATTAGCCCACTGACCTATAAACAGGCCGTTCCACTGCAAATGGCCCCAACCTGTCATCCCAGAACCAATAGCGGGCCGGAATGTATACCGGGGATTCCACTCGGCCAATAGCAGCGGCGTGTTCTTGGTCAGTGGCAGGGCTTGGCCAGTCAGTTTATAGTTGCCCATGCGGGAACTGCTCGCTGCTGCAGGGCTGACTGATTCATTCTTCTGATTTTCAGATGACACTTTGGGCATCTCCCAGGCCTGTTAGTCAGAGCCACAGAGACGTCTCTGTGTGTGTGTGTGTGTGTGTGTGTGTGTGTGTGTGTGTGTGTGTGTGTGTGTGTGTGTGTGTGTGTGTGTGTGTGATCATGATCATGTTTCAACCTGGTCTGCCTCTAAAGAAGGTTTCAGAAAGCGTGGCGTTTGTTGCTGCAGGGGGGAGGGGGGGTTTGAGGGAAATGTTTAAACCAATCAGTGTCTTTAATTGCAGACCCAAGCACTGAGGGGCCAGTAAATGCTGTGTGCTTCAGTGCCCATGTGATGAGATTTTGCAGCCATGTTAGTCTGAAGAATGCTTGCTGGTGTCAAAAGCACTTAGCTCAGAACTGAGCTTTTACAGCCGCTGCTGACTACAGGAGGATAATTGTATCCTCTCTCAGCACGATATGTTGGAGAACCAAGACTTTTGTGTTTCGTTTCAAAATAAATCAAAAGGAGGGACGGGGAAGCACAAGAGAGGAGAAGTAAAAAATGAACTGGGCGTGGAGGAGAAACCGGGCCCTGATGAGAGGAGTGGAGGAGATGGAAGAGTGGTGGTGATGGAAGAGATGGAGGAGATGGAAGAGATGGAGGAGATGGAGGAAGGAAGGAGGTGGAGGAGATGGAAGAGATGGAAGAGATGGAAGAGATGGAGGAGATGGAGGAGTGGTGGTGATGGAAGAGATGGAGGAGATGGAAGAGATGGAGAGATGGAGGAAGGAAGGAGGTGGAGGAGATGGAAGAGATGGAAGAGTGGAGGAGTGGTGGTGATGGAAGAGATGGAGGAGATTGAGTAGGTGGAGGAGTGGTTCTGATGGAGGAGGGAAGGAGGTGGAGGGGATGGAGGAGTGGAGGAGATGGAGTAGATGGAGGAGATGGAGATAGAGGAGTGGTGGTGATGGAGGAGATGGAGATGATGGAGGAGGGAAGGAGTGGAGGAGTGTTGGAGGCTGCCTTGACTTAAACCATTATTACACCACAGTAAGCACAGACAGTCCCTCTTTCCAGCACACACACACACACACACACACACACACGCATGAATGCGTAATCACAAACTCCTCGACCCTACACGCATTCCCACTTAATTGGAAGTGTTGGATCAATGCTTCCTGATTACTGGGTTCCATGAGAAGGTTTCAGGCTTACGGCTGCACCTTCTATCCACTTCAATTGCTTTTCTTGGGTTGTACGATGATAATCGGTAACTCGTTGTTATTTACTGATAATTACTGAACATTGGCGTCTCAGTGTGACTGGTGTTACGTGGAGATCTTTAGCATCGATGATGAGACTGCACCCTGTATCGCCAGTTAAACTTCATTGTTCGGTTTGTCAAATCGTCCACAGTTGTATTGACACGCACATCCACACTAATATCGTGCAGAGGGAAAGATCAACATCTGAAGCCCATAGTTTCTATTTTGCGAGGTCATTGATAGACTTGGTCATTGATAGGTGCAAGGGCGCACGGCGGCTGGCCGTGTGGCTCCTCCCACAGGCTCCTCCAACAGGCTCCTCCCACAGGCTCCTTCAACAGGCTCCTCCCACAGGCCTTTGATCTGCCCGAGCCTGGAGCGGCTGCTCCTGGGCGCGAGGAAGAAAGGCAGCGAAGACGAGTTTGACTCGCCTCCGATCAAATGGGCCCTGGCGCTGGCACTGGCGCTGGTGCTGCTCCCCCTTCTCTCTATTCTCGGGCCGTCTTTTGCGAGCCATGCCGGGTCCTGTTCGCGCCTGCCAGCCGCTGATAGATCAATAGAGAAAACGTGTCCTAGATGCCCAGCCATGGCACACGACTCCCAGCGCCAGATAAAAGGCGCTCCTAGCTTCTAATTAGACATTATTTTTTAATATCATCACCCCCATTTTGCGGGTTGAAGAAATTCTAGGCATGGTTTGCATTCCCTTATTACTAGATGGTGGGGGTGGGAAGGAACAGATAAAATTGATTCTGCGTCTAATGGAGAGCCTGGCCTGAATAATAACACTTTTCGACGCTCCGCTATCAAATCAGAAGTGCCTCCCAGATAGATCCATCACTGGCTATTAATAGAGATGCACAAAACAATTCTGGAGGAAGCCCCGACAGTCTTAAGCATGCCTGAAAGCTTTGTCATCTCTCCCTACAATCCCATTATGTGCCACGTGCTTAAGACAACTGCAGAATGAGCTTCTCGCATGCCTTCAGCCGGGCCCTTTAGGAATTGAGATATTAACTCTGAAAATGGAAGTTTGAGAGGGAATAAGGCCCCCACTTGAGACTGGATATTGAGGATTAATTTCTGCAGTGCCTCTTCCTCCGTATCACTCCTTGCCTTCATCAGTCACTTTCTCTATATCTCTTCCCCCTTCTCTCTCTCTCCCTCTCTCTCTGTCACCTCCCTCTCTCTCTAGCCTCCTCTCTCTCTCTCTCTCTCTCTCTCTCTCTCTCTCTCTCTCTCTCTCTCTCTCTCTCTCTCTCTCTCTCTCTCCCTTTTACTCTCGCTCTCACCTTGCTCCAAACACTAGCTCTGTCTCTATCTTTGTTTCTGTTTCTTTCTGTGTGCTCTCTGTACTCTATATTTCCCTCTCTCTCTCTCTCTCTCTCTCTCTCTCTCTCTCTCTCTCTCTCTCTCTCTCTCTCTCTCTCTCTCCCTTTCTCTCTCTCTGCCAGCTCCTCTCTCCTCCCCACCTTCACTCCTGCCTCTCTCTCTCTCTCCCTCTCCCTTCCCCTTCCCTCCATCCCTCTCTCTCTCTTTCTCTCTCCCTCTCTCCCAACTCCCCCATGCAGGATTAACATGGGCTTCCTCTTCCACTGTCACTCTGCATTTCCAAAACAAGGCCACTTACCGTACCGTAAAAAAGTGACATGCAATTTACGTGGGGGGGGCATGGTTATTGGAAGGGTTGGGGGGGATACTTTGGAGCGTGAACAGGGAGTGGGTTCAGAGGTGGGGTGGGGGACAGGGGGGAGACATTTCACAGGAGGAGGGAACTGGGGTGGGAGAGTTTAAGCGATGGAATCATGTACGATCTGATCACGTTAAAGATGCTATAATAAGGAAAAAAAGAACCAGACAAGAGATCTGTGTTATTCTTTTATCGTTTAGCATGGAGGAATATGTACACACCTGAAGGAAGCCTGGTTTTCACACTGAGCTACAGGTATATGTCTTCACAGTGTTATGAAATGGGTTTTTCTCCCTCATCTTAAAAGAAACGGCAGATGTCTCTGTGGCCCCGTGATATGAAAAATTCAATTTAAAAGGATGAGAGAAAGAATGGTGTGCGTCCTATTTTCATTCCCCCACACCCAGAGATATGAGAATGCCGCTCTATTGTGAAAGGGGAAATGATGCCAATCGGGCTGCCGAGAAATTCCTTCATAATTCAATTCAATTTCCTCCAAATCCCAAAGGCAAGCTGCGGTGCCAAGGAGATGGTGTGGGTGAGGTAGGCGAGATGGAGGGAGATGGATGGAGATGGAGGGATGATGAAGGAGAGGGGGAGAGTGACAGATGTCGGGTGAAGGCGGGTCAGAGGGGAAAGGCGAAAGAGCACGGAGCTGGAGGGGGAGAGAGGAGAAGTAGGAGGTGTAATAACCGCCATCATCCGGCGGCCCGTCCGGGTGATGGACAGCAGGGAGGAGCCTGTGAGGTCCAGGTTCACTCGAGGGTCGGCAGCCACGGGGCCCAGACGCGTGTCTCTGTGGTTCTGCCTGAAGGAGCAAGACAGTAGAGACAAGACATCCGGTGGCCATCAGAGGAACACGTGTGAGGTGTCTGTGGGGACTCCACATGTTTCTGAAAAAAAGGCACAGATTTAAAGTCTGATTTAAAGTCTGTTACTGCTTAAATGATGAGAACTTGTGACTTTCTAGTTAGTTGACGTTACACCTGCAAATTAACTTATGGTTCTTGTACAATCTGAATCCATTAAGGTGTTAGATAGTAACACATGACAGACAGAGAAAGAGAGAGAAGATATGGGCAGAGAAAGATGGAGAGAGAGAGTGAGACAAAGAGAGAGACAGGGAGAGAGAGAGAGAGAGAGAGAGAGAGAGAGAAAGAGAGAGAGATCTCCTTGTGCTGCAGGCTTGTGTGAGGATCAATGAGCCAGCTCCTCTGAAAGGCGTGTAGAGCACAGAAAAAATGAGTCAAATGAACAGATATGACAATGAAGGAGTGAACCACAGCGTGGAGGCAGCGTGCACCAAATCAGAGAGCGCAGAGCAGGAGACAGAGGACCGCACACCCATCTGGGTTTGTTTTTCTGTCTGACTCTCACCTTCCTCTTTGGAGGGGAGTTATTTCTATTTATTTATTTATTTTTATGCTCAGTATCTGGGCGGTGGGCAGCAGAGTCTTCAAAGCGTAGAAGCTTATCAAAGAGACACAGAGGAGAGAAGAGGACACACCAAGGTGGAGGGAAGGTGGGGGTGAGGTGGGGGTGGGGGGTTTAGGGCCGGCGGCTACGCGGGGACGGACGACGTCTGATCACAGGACTGCAGTTGAGAATGAGAGCGAAGCAAGAGGAAGGATGTGGCGGTCAGGCCCGTCTTGTGTCCTCTATGCTAATCAGGTCTGTGGAACTCAGTCGTGTCCCTCACCGTCCCACAGACGCCTTCCGTCTCCACGCAGACGCGTCGCCATTGTGAAGCCGTCGTGCTGACAGATTGCACCGTTTGCTCAGGGTCACGTGACAGTGCATGGCACCGGTGAGAACGAACGAGCGAAAATCCGCCTGCTCTTCATGTGTTTGCTGACGGGCTTTTCACCTCAGACCACTTGAGAGCACCACCCGGCGCCCTGTTTGCCCCGGGCGTGCGGTTCTACTGCCCCCTCCCCGCTCGTCTGCCCCGTGGAGCTCTGCGCGGGGCAGCTCCAAGTGTGCCTCGTACCCCCCTCCTCCTACCCCAGAGCTTAGCCACCTCTCCTGGGTGTTAAACCTAATCCCCTGCTGTGTCTGGCGCTGTAATACCCTCCTCTTGCCTTTGTTCTCTGTGAATTTCTCCTGCTTATTCAATCTCTCGTGCCAGGCCTGTTAATACTTTTTGGCTGGTGTAATGTTGCCTTCGTATTCAGCACCCACCTGGGCCTCCACCCTCCTGGGCCTCCGCCCACCCCACCACATCCCGCCTTGGGCCTTACCCGCCTCTCTTAGCTTCCAGGCTGCCTCTCAGTCTCCAGACTTTGGCTGCCGTGCCACACCCCCCCGGTCGTCTCTCCCTGGGCCACGGCTGCCACCACTCTTGTCCCTCTCCGAACCGCGCCGGCCCGACACCGCCCACACCGCCATACCCCCGGTTGAGCTCCATCAGCTTCCCTGCCTCAAACTCCGGTAATCCCCCCTCCCCGCCCCCCTCGCCTGGCCCCGAAGGAAGAAGACAAAGAAAAAGTCTCCCCAGTGCTCTGCCAATCTCCTTCCAGCCAAGCGAAAGCTCTAACTCCTCCACCTCTGCCTCCCCACCCTCCCAGGCAGCTTGAAGGCTCTTTGGCGTACGTCCCCATTCCCTGGTCCCCAGCCTCCCCCCGCTGCCCCCAGCTGCCCCCCGCTGCCCCCCGCTGCCCCCAACTGCCCCCAGCTCCTGCCTGGCCCGGTGCTCCTCAGCAGGCAACAGTAGTCTGCACCGAGACAGGAGTCTGTTTCCTGTCAAAGGAGCTGCAGCCTCCGGAGCTCAGAGAGGAAGTGCTGCTGACTCTGGAGCGATGCCCAAGGAGACGTTTAAGCACAGGATCCATATTTAAAAAACTAAACGCCCCCCTTTTCTACATTTAAATAGTAATGTGGCTTCCTGGGAACCTTTTAATCACAGACTCAGCTGTTCTTGTGGAGAATACAGGGTCTGGGATGGAAGTAATAATCTCGACTGCGTTATCATAACTATGCTAATGCCTCCCAAATAAGATTGTTCCCATAAGTACATACATTGCACTCATTTTCCTGCATGAGGGAGGATTCTGCATATGTCTCTTGCCACAGATCAAACAGGTCAATTTGCATCCAGCATGAAATATTGTAAATACTACATTTCTCTTTGTTTTACAGTAGATCGATGTGATTAACATTCTTCACAATGACATTTTGCAGAAGCTGAAACTGCCATTAATGTCAGTGCTCACGTTTTCTGAGAACAGCAAGTACCTTCACACATCAAATTGAATAAGACAATGGAAGGAAAGGAGACATTAAAAGGTTTGGCTTCGAGAAAAATAGCACCTTACCCATACAGTACCTTTCTTCTCTCTCCCCGTCAATCCTTACTTCTCTCTTTTACTCACACACACACACACACACACGCACACGCGCACACACACACACTTGTTGGGCGGAGGTTGACAGTGAAGCGGTGGGCGCTGTGATACTATGTTAGTTTCCTGAGGAAGTCTATATAATTACTGTGCAGTCGAAACACAGCTCAGCGAGTGTCAGCGTTCAGCACAAAACCGGAGCTTGCAGAAAGATAACTGATACGTGCACACAAAAACAGCGTTCACTGTGCACGTGCACGGGCGTGCAAGCGTGCGAGCTGAAAGCACAGGCCTGCTTTACATTCACTAGTTACTAGCACACGTCTCACGTCTCCGGAGCAAATTATAGTGACAAAGTTGGAGGAGCAGAACGATGTAGAGACGAAGATAAACAGATAAATAAAGGAATGGAGCAGCAGCCATGAGCAGAGATGTAGGAGTGGAGAAGAGTTTGGAGTGATGGAGATCAGGCAGCACTTCAGAGTGTGAGCTGATAACAACGGTGGTGATGATGCCACTTCTATATGTTGGAAATGCCTGTTAATGGGGCTTTTATATATGCTGAAATGGTGTTTTTAATGACTCCAATACCTGCGCTAGAACCACTCTACTGGGCACGCAGTCATATTTGAGTGTGTTTGTGACATTGTGTGAGTGCATGTGTAGGTGGGTCTTTGTGTGTGTGTGTGTGTGTGTGTGTGTGTGAGTGTGTGGAGGTGCGAATGTGTTCGTGCAGATGTGAGGGTATAGGTGGGCTTGTGTTGGTGTAGGTGGATGTGTGTGTGTGTGTGTGTGTGTGTGTGTAGACGGGTGAATGTGTGTGTTTAGGTGCGTGTCTGTGTTTGTGTAGGTGTGCGTGGGTGGGCGCATGTGTTTGTGTAGGTGTACAAGTATGTTTATATAGGTCTGCAAGTGTGTGTGTGTGTGTGTGTGTGTGTGTGTGTGTCCTGCTTTTGTGCTATCGATCTCCACCTGCCCTCAGTGAGAAGGGAACCAGGGCAGAAAAGAGAATCGAGTTCTTCTGCAGTATCAGTGATTTCCTCTGTTTTGTGGCTGTGTGTGTGTGTGTGTGTGTGTGTGTGTGTGTGTGTGTGTGTGTGTGTGTGTGTGTGTGTGTGTGTGTGTGTGTGTGTGTGTTAGTGTGTGTGTGTGTGTGTGTGCGCACGTGTGTGCACGAGTGAATGAGGATGCATATTATATGTTTTCTGTGGCTCCTTGAACGTATGAGTATTTTGTTTCTTTGCGTGTAGGGGGGTCATTAGAGTGGGTTGAAGACTGAGGTCATCTTCACAGTAATATTAGGACATTTAATTACAGCGTTTTCACACAGTGAGGAGACAGTGAACGTTCCTCTCTAGCTCTGCCTTCCTCAACAGTGCCAGTGAAACGTTTCCTCGCTAATTGCCCCTCAGAAAATTGCATATTGAAAAAGTCTCTCGAAGTGCGATATTACAGATTTGGAGGTCAATTAACCTAGTTAGGGGCCCCCAAAGTTTTAATTAGTTTGTAATGACCAGGCGGAATGCTCTTCATCCTGCAGCTGCCACACCGGAGAGTGACGTTCTCGACGGCCAATCCCGTGCAGGACATGCAGGACTCCTCCCAGCAGAGCTACTACGACAGCGGCCTGGAGGAGTCCGAGACCCCCAGCAGCAAAAGTTCCTCAGGCCCGCGCATCGGACCGCTGGCCCTGCCGGAGGACCACTACGAGCGCACCACGCCCGACGGCAGCATCGGCGAGATGGAGCACCCGGAAAACGGTGAGCGCTGCGTTTCCCGAACTTTCAGCCCATCGGTCTCGAGATCCTGCCGCAGTGCTGCAGGTTGTGTTCGAACCTGCTGAAACGGCCTCTTCGTCTTCCTACCCTTCCTCACCAACATTTGCTGCGTTAGTGTTTATCTATTTATTTATTTGTTTTTTTTGTTTGTGTTTTTTTTTTTTTTTTTTTACAGTAGGCGAATATATGTGTGTTGTGTCAGGAGTTGAGTCAGCAGTAGCTGTGTCCTCTCCATCAGCAGAGCCGCCATCGCAACTCCAGATCATTCTTAATGGCCTCCTCACACAAAGAGTTGTAATTAAAACCCTCCTGGGCTAATGGAGCATTCGGGCTCCAGATAAATCTGAGGCGTGCTCGTCCAGACAGCCGACCCTGCAGCAGACGCCTCGGCCCCCTTCCTTCGTCCTTTGTGTCTATTTTCTTTTCTTTCTTTCATTCGGCAGCCTCAGACGCTTGCTAATGAGCGGGTGCTGAAGCCGTGACGTGTCCTGCTTCCTGCGTGCGCTTCGCGCCTTCGACAAAGCAAACAGAAGTGCATTTGTGCACCTCCTTCTTGTGAGAAGAAACATCCTGACAGCTGCTTCCTCGCTTAAACGTACACTTCTTTCATTCTCCTCCGTACAATTTAATATCCATTACCACTGCGTTCTTTTCAGAACGTCTGTTTGTGTTTTTTCTCTGCGTTCGTTTAGTTCAGAGCTTTGTACCTGGTTCGCCATTAGTGCAGCGAGCTTAATTACTTCTCCGGTTTAGAGCTCCGTCTCCAGAAGCGCGGTCTCGTCCCTCGGTGTGACGTCGTTGCCCCCCCCCACCGCCGCGCCGCGTGCTGGGAGCCGAACGTCCCACGCGGGGAGCGGCTGTCGACTCACTGGTTGCCAGTGGCTTCCAGGGGGCCGGGCTTTTGGAAGCCGAAATGTCAGCGGCTCCCTGCGTCTGAATTCATGCACGGTGCACCTGTGACGTGAGGCTTCTGTCCAACCGTGGCGGAGGGGCTCGGGACTTTTGCAATCACAGAAGGCGTCGTCACTGTGCCGCCGGTTACCGTGGCACATTAGGAGAATGAAACAGGCAGGTCTGGGAAATGGGCCTCTGATTTAGTCAGAGTTTGATCTAGAGGAGACCGAGACCGACAGCGTCACGGGCCCCAGCACACCACCCACCCGTCTCCCAGCTGAGCACGCAGACCCCGGGAGATGGGCGAAGCAGCCCGGAACCAGAGGTAGACCTAATTAAAATGTGATTCTCACCTCAGGGAGATTATGGAGAAAGCCCTTACTGAGAGGGCTTGAAAAATGAATTTAGAAAGACAAGAACTCTTCTCCCTCCCACCCTCCCTCCCTCATTCCCTCCACCCATCACCTGTAAAGCTACATCTCCCCCACCACAGCCTGTTGGGGTTTTTGGCGGGTGACTGTGAGTGGCAGGGTGACAGGCAGGCCTGGCAGAGACGTTTTGCTCAGTGCCGCACGAATGATCGACACACGGTGAGGTGGAGGTGGGGCTTCACTACGTTTAAGGTGGGACACGCGGCTCCGTGAGTCACACGCGGCTCCGTGAGGGACACGCGGCCCAGCGAGGCCGAGACCTCAGCAGCCCGGAGGCTGAAACAACACAGCAGCACCGTGACAACGCGGCCTTTTCGCTTACGCCAAATCTCCCATCCCGCTCGCCGACAGCCAAACCAAGACGGGGGGTGGTGGGGTGTTATGACTGTGTTATGATTCAATCTCTCGTCCAGCTCCAGGTTTCTCCTGCCAGACGCCACGTCTGAGATTTTTGTTGTTCTTGTTTTGTTGATTTGTTTTGTTTTGTTTTTTTTTTCCCTCTGGCCTTTAAGAAATGTCAACAGGAGACGTAGTGTGAGTGTCGCTGCACTGTGGCGTGGTGTCGACTATCATTTCGTCACCCCAGATAATCGGTTCCTCAGTCCCAGACTCCCCGTCCCTAAGCTCTGACGTCCAGTGCTCAGCAGGCTGTTTTGCTCGTTTCCTGCGTGATCTCTTTTCCTCCAATTTTCCATGCAACACATGTCAATATCGCCCCCGGCACCAAACACGTGATACCTTTAATTGTCTCAGAACACTGCAGATCGCTTTACCAAAACCCCAGGTGCTGTCGGCACACACTCTCCCCATCTCTCACCGGCCCGTTCACCGCAGCTCGCCTCCTCGCCCTGGTACCATGTTTTAAATTAAGTAGATATGCCGTCATAAAAGAAGATTTCTTAGCGTTTGTTGGTGTTACTTGTGAATTGTGTTATAGAGTAAAACCAGTAGCAGATGTTTGATTTATAGACTTCATCACTGCACACAATGGCCTTCATCCATCACAAACCACTGTAACAAAATACATTTACAAATGCATTCCAGTAAGACATCGGTGGCATGCCCCAGTTATTAATACTGTTTTTGCTCTAAATGAGAAGCTCTATATTATATGTGTATTTAATTTGTGAGTGATTTAGATGATAGATCAGTGGCCATTAGTCAGATGTCTGAGATCAGATGCTGTAGATCAGATCGTGGGATGTTCTCTGACACGCAGACACAGACTGGGGCTGCGCCTCCTTTAAATCCACCGTGTTTTACGTAATCAAACACACTGGCATGATCGGATGCTCCTGGCGCTGATTAGCAGGATTAGCCGCAGTTGGGTTGGGTTGGAAGCGAGCTCTGCAGGGGGCAAGTTTCCGAGAACATCTCAGGGTCCTAGCTGCATCATTCACACTGGTGCCGTTCCAGCAATTTCCATCGTGGTATCGCGTCAGGAATGTTTATAATAGCAGAACTCTATAGGAATCCTCCACCTTTTTCTGCTTGCTCAAGGAAGTGCTTATATGTCGACTCTAGGGTGTTGAAAACTGGTGTTAACCTACATATTTAAACCACTGTTTACAACCCGGCAGTACCCCGAAGTCATTGTGAGGTTAGTGTATCCCAACAGGTGATAGCATCCTCCCTAACCCAAATTTGTAGCGGATTCCGGAGCAGAAAACCTTTGAAGCGTGTTACTATAGTACCAGCTTGATCTCCTTTGATCCCTGATCAGACTGATGTGTGATGTAACAGTGTAGCCCGAGTGTGTATGAGAGGCGAGTGTGTGTGAGAGGCGCCTGCACTGCTCGTAGATTCCATGGTGAACTCACACATTCAGACATGTCTCATACATATAAGCATCCTTCACATCTCGTCTCAATTTCTCACTCTCCCTTGTGTACCCCCCCCCCCCCCACCCCCCATTCATTCACTCTGTGTGGTGCTTTCCTCTGAGCGAATGCTATGGTTGGCTTCCTGATATCGGTGCTACTCTATTTGATTCTCATGTAACATGATCTGTCACTATTGATTTCTCTGGCTCTGTGTTTGGGTGTGAGCTGTGGGCTCCTGTTTGGGTGTGAGCGGTGGGCTCCTGTTTGGGTGTGAGGGGTGGGCTCGTGTTTGGGTGTGAGGGGTGGGCTCGTGTTTGGATGTAAGCGGTGGGCTCGTGTTTGGGTGTGAGTGGTGGGCTCGCATTTGGGTGTGAGGGGTGGGTTCCTGTTTGGGTGTAAGCGGTGGGCTCCTGTTTGGGTGTGATGGGTGGGTTCCTGTTTGGGTGTAAGCGGTGGGCTCCTGTTTGGGTGTGAGCGGTGGGCTCCTGTTTGGGTGTGAGGGGTGGGCTCGTGTTTGGGTGTGAGGGGTGGGCTCGTGTTTGGATGTAAGCGGTGGGCTCGTGTTTGGGTGTGAGTGGTGGGCTCGCATTTGGGTGTGAGGGGTGGGTTCCTGTTTGGGTGTAAGCGGTGGGCTCCTGTTTGGGTGTGATGGGTGGGTTCCTGTTTGGGTGTAAGCGGTGGGCTCCTGTTTGGGTGTGAGGGGTGGGCTCCTGTTTGGGTGTGATGGGTGGGTTCCTGTTTGGGTGTGAGGGGTGGGCTCGTGTTTGGGTGTGAGGGGTGGGTTCCTGTTTGGGTGTGAGGGGTGGGCTCCTGTTTGGGTGTGATGGGTGGGTTCCTGTTTGGGTGTAAGCGGTGGGCTCCTGTTTGGGTGTGAGGGGTGGGCTCCTGTTTGGGTGTGATGGGTGGGTTCCTGTTTGGGTGTGAGGGGTGGGCTCGTGTTTGGGTGTGAGGGGTGGGCTCCTGTTTTGTGAGGGGTGGGCTCCTGTTTGGGTGTGAGGGGTGGGCTCCTGTTTGGGTGTGAGGGGTGGGCTCCTGTTTTGTGAGGGGTGGGCTCCTGTTTGGGTGTGAGGGGTGGGCTGCTGTTTGGGTGTAAGTGGTGGGCTCCTGTTTGGGTGTGAGTGGTGGGCTCCTGTTTGGGTGTAAGTGGTGGGCTCGTGTTTGGGTGTGAGGGGTGGGTTCCTGTTTGGGTGTAAGTGGTGGGCTCCTGTTTGGGTGTGAGGGGTGGGCTCCTGTTTGGGTGTAAGTGGTGGGCTCGTGTTTGGGTGTGAGGGGTGGGTTCCTGTTTGGGTGTAAGTGGTGGGCTCCTGTATGGGTGTGAGGGGTGGGCTGCTGTTTGGATGTGAGGGGTGGGTTTCTGTTTGGGTGTGAGGGGTGGGCTCCTGTTTTGTGAGGGGTGGGTTCCTGTATGGGTGTGAGGGGTGGGCTGCTGTTTGGATGTTAGCGGTGGGCTCCTGTTTGGGTGTGAGGGGTGGGTTTCTGTTGCTCCGTCTCTCTCCTGCTCTGCTGAAATCGCTCCTCACCGCCTCGTGATTTTGCTCCAGTGCTGAGGTTTCTTACACCTTCCCCTAGCCAACGTTTCCCCGAGATGGCTATTAAACCACTCTTTAGTGACTCACTACGAAAATGTAACACCATTATATTTAAAAGTTGTGGAAATTTTTTAATGTGTGAATATTCAATCTTGGGAGTGGGAGGTCAGGTATTAAGACTTGTTTTTCTAATGTGAGAAAACACGTCGAGGTGGTCAGCGAGAGTTTGTGTATCTTGTGAAGTGCACTGGCACTGCAGCAGTAACAGGGCTTGATTAATAAAGCCGTTCCGAGACTCGTGCCATGCTGAACCGTATCTGCACAGACAATAACCATGGAGCAGTGCAATTATTTCTTCAATGGTAATTAGCTGTTATATCTGATTTCATTGTCAATATAACAATTCACCCAATCATCTAATCATTTCAAATGAGTGTAGCTGAGTGTATTTAAGAATGTTTCTGATTAGAAACAAGATAAACATGCACAACTCATGGATGATTGATAGAAATTACACTTGCATTTATTCATAAGCATTTGCCAGATAACTGTGTGCTTAATGAAATGATTTACTATTTATCCAGATAACTTAAGAAATAACACATTTCATAACAATGACCTGATATAACTGAACGTGTTAATCAAATGCTTAGCTAAGAGTGTTCGCTAAGCATTAGCTAAGAAAACACAGAGCTGAAAATGACATTTTCTCCATATGCTTCTTCTGCGCGTTATCCAAAGCCCTTATCCGGATGTGCATACGACGACATCCAGTTCTACTTTCTGTTATTAATATTAACGCCGTGCTGTGCTGGCGTGTGCACATGGTTGAAGTAACAGGTTGAGTGTTGTAATCTCTCTTAATTGGACTTGTTTGATTGGAGGAACCAGGTGCACAACTTGTTTCTGTCTGAGTGGCAGCATGGAGAATAGTGACATGCATGAAAACGCCTGTTTTCACTTGGCTACGGCATGAGATGTTCGCTCGGTCTGTCTCTCCCTCTGTCTCGATCTCTCCCCCTGTCTCTCACTCTCATTCTTCGTCTCTGACTCACTCCGTCTCTCTGGTTCTCTCTTGCTCACTGTCTCTCACTCACTCCCTTGTTTCTTTGCTCTTGCTGTCTTTTGCTGTCTCACTCTGTCACAGTCTCACTCTGTGTTGTAGTCTCGCTCTGTCTCATGGTCTCTCTCATGCTGTCTGTCTATCTCTGTCACTCTTGCTTTCTGTGTCTCACTTGCTGTCTCTCAATCTGTCTCACTTTCTTTCCATCTCTCTCTCTCTCTCTCTCTCTCTCTCTCTCTCTCTCTCTCTCTCTCTCTGGCTCTGCATTGGAGAGGAAAAGGAAGAAATGTATCTCAGATAATGCATCACTCCTTTCTGAGAAGAGGCTGTTTG
>NC_135220.1:10377819-10507819 GCF_052324685.1 Brachyhypopomus gauderio | reverse complement strand
CATTTTCTCACATATTCTTTGTCTTTCTCCTTTGCTCTAGAAGAGAACATGATGTACTCAGAGGTGTACTCAGCTTGTTAGAGTGTTCTCCTGAATACGATAACCCCAGCATGCACTGGTGGGGAGAAAAGGAAAAAAAAAACAGCTTGTGTCATTCTTCTTCCACAAGATGGTTGCTGTTTCGTTATCGCAGTGCAGACATGGTGTCTTTAGCACTAACCACAGGGTGTCTGTTTGGCTTTAAAAAATAACACTTGGAGCTTAGAATTTGGGTGTCATTTTTCTCATTAGATTATAATTGCAAACGACTGCAGATCCAGACAGATTTCTCCTCGTTTGATGTCCCACTCCGTGAACTGGTCCGTAATTTCCAGCTGATTAGAGCACAGTGGTGCAGTCAGTCTCAGCAGGTGGAGCGAGGGAGATGGTGAGAGAGAGATGGAGAGAGAGATGGAGAGAAACAGAGAGAGAGATGGAGAGAGCATGTGGTATCAAACAGAGGGATGCCCTGTGAAATTGCAGGAAGAGCAGCTCCCCTCCTCCCCTCTCCTCCTCCCCTCTCCTCCCCTCCCCTCTCCTCCTCCCCTCCTCCCCTCCTCCCCTCTTCTCCTCCCCTCTCCTCCCCTCCTCCCCTCCTCTCCTCCCCTCCTCCCCTCCCCTCCTCCCCCTCCTCCCCTCCTCCCCTCTCCTCCCCTCCTCCCCTCCTCCCCTCTTCTCCTCCCCTCTCCTCCCCTCCTCCCCTCTTCTCCTCCCCTCCTCTCCTCCCCTCCTCCCCTCCCCTCCTCCCCTCCTCCCCTCTCCTCCCCTCCTCCCCTCCTCCCCTCTTCTCCTCCCCTCTCCTCCCCTCCTCCCCTCTTCTCCTCTCCTCCCCTCCTCCCCTCTCCTCCTCCCCTCCTCCCCTCCTCTCCTCCTCCCCTCTCCTCCCCTCCTCCCCTCCTCCCCTCTCCTCCTCCCCTCCTCTCCTCCTCCCCTCTCCTCCCCTCCTCCCCTCCTCCCCTCTCCTCCTCCCCTCTCCTCCTCCCCTCTTCTCCTCCCCTCCTCCCCTCTCCTCCCCTCCTATGGCCCCTGGGCAGAGGATCAGACAGAGAAGAAACCTGTCACAAACACAGAAGCCCAGCCATCCCACAGGCTTCCTGATGCAAGCCCACTGCAAAACCTGCACATAACGTGTGTGTGGTGTGTGTGTGTGTGTGTGTGTGTGTGTGTGTGTGTGTGTGTGTGTGTGTGTGTGTGTGTGTGTGCATATGTGTGAATTTGTGCACGTGTGTCTGAGACAGCACTTGACATGTTACACAGGCAGGCCTGAGTGACTCATCTTTCTCTCTCTCTCTCTCTCTCTCTCTCTCTCTCTCTCTCTCTCTCTCTCTCTCGCCCCCCCCCCCCCACCCCATCCCAGGCTGTGTGCCATGGTTTGGTCTCAGTCATGAAGTGCTCTGTGGCCACAACACATGGAGTCTGTTTGCAAACCTGGACAGTTTCAGTCTTTTGTTGTGTATGGAAGAAAAGTGTTGAAGACGCTTGCTTTTCAAGCCAGAGTCACCTGCTCTCTCAATCCCATTAGCCACTGCTTAGACTTTCTGGCAGCTTCAGTCTCTTTCCTGATTCTCCCTGGACGCCATCTCTCTCTCTCTCACACACACACACACACACACACACACACACACACACACACACACACACACACACACACACACACACACACACACACACACACACATACGGTAATCACTCCCAGTCTCCGACACACTATCTGTAACACACAGTCCACCTGTAATACCCAGGCTGACTTTCTCTCTCACTCTCAGTACCTTCACACACACCTTCACACACACACACACACACACACACACACACACACACACACACACACACACACACACACACACACCTTCTCTAGCACACACACCTTCTTTTACAACACACACCTCACCTTCAAAACATTTTGTGTCTCTCACACACTCACAATCCCTGTTCAGCTTTCACATACTCTATTTCCGGCACATGCACTCCACGACACAAGTGCATACACACCTCCAACACCCCACCCACAGACAGACACACAAGCAGACTCCCACCCACCCACACACACACACACACACACACACACAAACATATCACAGCCAGCAGGGCCTTAATGAAGATTTTTTTTTCTTCTAGAGGTGAGAGTTTATTTACTGTCACTACAGTTTGACCAAGAAAACGGTTGTGTACGGCAAAAAACATTTGTCCCACCACTCCCTGTACGAACACGCAGGGACGACAAAGGAGCTGTCCCTACGCTACTACTCTTTGGCCCCGCCCCCTTGGAAGGCGGAGCCTCTGGCTGGCGGAGGAGGGTGTTCAGAGCAGAGCTGGTGCTTGTCTTGTGGCCGTGAGGTTGGCACACACTGACCCTCCTTTCCAAGCATGTGTGTGTGTGTGTGTGTGTGTGTGTGTGTGTGTGTGTGTGTGTGTGTGTGTGTGTGTGTGTTTGAGGACACGCTCTGTGTGAGGGAGATACAGTACAGCCATTCACTAGTGGCGCTGCTTGTCGGAATGAGGTCACTGGTTCTTGGCCCTATTTAATTAATTAGGAACACTGGGATGGAAAGTGGATATCAATCAGGGACACACTAATTTCAGACCTGCCAGTCAATAAGCCATAACATCGGCTTTGCCTTCAGGGCCCTGGTGCCTTCTAATGCCACACATAGGATCCTAATGTCTGTGTGACACATGGGCACATCTGTGTGTGTGTGTGTGTGTGTGTGTGTGTGTGTGTGTGTGTGTGTGTGTGTGTGTGTGTGTGTGTGTGTGTGTGTGTGTGAGAGAGAGAGAGTGGGTGTGAGAGTGTGTGTGTGGGTGGATGTGTGTGCATGTGTGTGGGAGGGTATGTGTGTGTGTGTGTGTGTGTGTGTGTGTGTGTGTGTGTGTGTGCGTGTGTGTGTGTGGATGTGTGTGTGTGTGTGCGTGTATGTGTAGATGTGTGTGTGTGTGTGTGTGTGTGTGTGTGTGTGTGTGTGTTCTGTGTTCCTAGCACCACTCCCTCCTTTCCTGGCGCTGCAGCTAGCAAACCTGCACTTACTCACAGTGCCTAGCAACCATGGCAGCTACCCGGCGACGGCTATGGTGCTGCTCCGGGCACAATGGCCACGGGTTCAGGTGTAATCAGCGCTGCCGTGCTGCTGCGTGCGGGGCTGGAGAATAAAGCTTTGACTGGCAGAGGGGAAAAAAAAGAGAGGAAAAAAAACCCCATTGCACTGCACATAACAACAACGGCACTGCGCATAGCAACTGCTGCACCTTGCTTAGCAACCGCCGCGCAGTGCATAGCAACCACAACGAGCTCTTTGTATGTTTGCCACTAATTGTCTGCACGGGCTGTAACTGAGCTGTAGCTGAGTTGTAGGTGAGTTGTAGGTGAGTTGTAGCCGAGTTGTAGGTGCGTTGTAGCTCAGCTGTAGGTGAGCTGTAGTTGAGCTATAGCTGAGCTGTAGCTGAGTTGTAGCTGAGTTGTAGTTGAGTTGTAGTTGAGCTGTA
Source organism: Brachyhypopomus gauderio (assembly GCF_052324685.1). NCBI lineage: Eukaryota > Metazoa > Chordata > Actinopteri > Gymnotiformes > Hypopomidae > Brachyhypopomus > Brachyhypopomus gauderio. The sequence continues at coordinate 10,504,300 of NC_135220.1, read as the reverse complement.
GCTGAGCTCTGGCTGAGCTGTAGCTGAGTTGTAGTTGAGCTGTAGTTGAGCTGTAGGTGAGCTGTAGTTGAGTTGTAGCTAAGTTGTAGCTGAGCTGTAGGTAGGGTTGCCACCTGTCCCGGTTTTCCCGGGACTGTCCCGGTTTTCACGTCGCTGTCCCGGTTTTCCCGGGCTGTCCCGGTTTTCCTTCTTTTTAATATTTGGTACTGGCAAAAAAAAACGACTATTTAGACTGTTTCTGCACACTTTAAATCCGTCTTTTTTTTCTCAATGTGTACATCCTACACCCCCAACCCCCCCGCCCCGGTCAACAATTTACATTCGCGTATGACAGAGTGTCCTTGTTTTTTGTCAGACCTAGGTGCCAACCCTAGCTGTAGGTGAGCTGTAGTTGAGTTGTAGATGAGTTGTAGTTGAGCTGTAGCTGAGCTGTAGGTGAGCTGTAGTTGAGTTGTAGGTGAGCTGTAGGTGAGCTGTGGCTGTACTGGAGGACCATGCTAGTACTCATTCTACTGCGTGACTCCTCAGGCTCCCACACATTATTAATGTTGTTTTCTGTGTTTTTGTTTGTTTGTTTATTTGTTTCCTCCTTCCCCTCACAGACATCCGTTCGCTGCCCGATGTCGCCATGACGGGGAACTGCAGTCAGGAGTGCAGTGAGCTGGGCCACTCGGACGCGTGCTGGATGCCGGGCCAGGCGTCCCCCCTACGCAAGGCCCGCAACCCGCCCAAACTTTCCACCTTCGTGCCTTACCAGGAGAGAGGGAGCATGGGCCGCCTGGCCAATGGCAGTGCCCGGCTTGGCAGTGATGACCACCGGCCACGCCTCCCCCCCTCCCGCAGTGCCTACTCCAGCAATGACCACGCCCCCAGTGACCACACCCCTCTGGAGGAGGTGCCCCTGAGTGTTACCTCTGAGTTCCCGCCCACTAGCCCCACCTCCAACCATGCTCCAAAAAGGGAAATATACCTGTGAGCAGCCCCACCCATCACTGGCCCGACGCACATCCGAAGTCTCAGAGATGCACGACTCAAACGACCACGAGGAAGCATCACAAATGGCTGATATATCACTTGAATAGCAAATTCAAGCTATTAGTGAAAAACAATGTGTGATTGTCAGTGTATTTATATTTCTATTTATTTATTTGTTTTGTTCATTCATGAATTCATCTATTTATTACCTAGAGCTTTTTTTACTGTCATATCTTGAAACTTTCACAAACATATCATAAGCCACCCAAAAAACAAACAAAAAACAGAAAAAAAACACACAGCTTCTTTGTGACTGGCGTTAGCTTGGTTAGCCTGTGGAATGTTTACTGGACCTTTTAAATGGTGTGACCTGTACTGTAGTGCCACATTACCCAGAAGCCCCTGCAGGGACAGCCAGTGAACTCCCGCCACGGAGCCTCTGACACCTGAAGCTCCTCCTCCAAGCGCAGGGGCATCATGTACAGCCATGTAAATACATTTGTATGGTGTGTATATATGAGTATTACTACTGGGGATCGAAGATTTAGAAAATGTTTTAAAAAAGAAGACAAGAAGAAGAAAAAAAGCAACATAGTAAATGAAGCACCCTGTGGTGTTGGGACATGCGTGCATAGGTGTTGGGGCATGCGTGCGTAGGTGTTGGGGCATGTGAATGTTGGTGTTTGGGGATGCATGTGTTGCTGTTGGGGGGATGCATGTGTTGGGGGTGTGTGTGTGGTGCTGGGGGTGTGCATATGGTGGTGTTCTGGGATGTATTGTGGTGACAGGATGTGTGTGTTGGTGTTGAGGGGTGTGTGAGTCATTGAGGGGTGTGTGTGTTGGTGTTGGAGGATGTGTGTGTGTGCTGGTGTTGAGGGGTGTGTGAGTGATGTTGTTGAGGGGTGTGTGTGTTGGTGTTGGGGGATGTGTGTGTGTTATTGTTGAGGGGGTGAGTGTTGGTGTTGAGGTGTGTGTGTGTTGGTGTGGGGGATGTGTGTGTGTTATTGTTGAGGGGGTGAGTGTTGGTGTTGAGGTGTGTGTGTGTTGGTGTGGGGGATGCGTGCCTTAGTGTTTGGGGATGGTGTTGAGGGATTTGTGTGTTGGTGTTACCGCTGATGGAGATTCAGAGGGTGGAGGTCTTATTCTTATATGCCCCTTTATGGTATCTCACCAGATGTCCTTACGGGATCTCAGTTGATCTCCTCATAGGATCTCAGCTGATCTCCTTATGGGATCTCTCCTGAACTTTACCTGCAGCTCTCCTTGCTGTCACACACGCTGTACATTTGTGTATGTATGTGTGTGTGTGTGTGTGTGAGTGTGTGTGTGTAGGGCTAGAAACAACTACTGCACGCTATGTCTGGGTGTGGTGGGGTCCAGCCAGCAGATTAATTAATGTATATGTGCAATGTCACAAAGTTGCTTTTACACATGCATTTGTGTATGAGTGTGTGTGTGTTTGCGCATGTACATGCATGTACACACACATATACACACACACACACACACACACACAACCATGTGTGTGCAGGGGAATTGGTGTGCTTTCAGCACTGTGAACCCTCATCCCTCCTGGGCCTCATTCTGAGCGACAGCTTCATTCCGTGTGGCAGGTGGAGCTTGGAACAGGGTGTCCACTCGGAACAGGGGCGGAGCTTCACTACATGTGGTGGGCTGAGCTCGGCTCGGAACAGGGCGGAGCTTCTCCCTGCATGGCAGGCTGAGTGCCTATTGGAACAGCAGGGGTGGAGCTTCACGTTTGTTTTTGTGAAGCTGAACTTTGCCATGTGACTCATTGCATTTGCAGCTTCCCGGTATCTCTGCAGCCGCTGAGCGCTGAGAGCTTCACAGTTCCTGGTTTCTGGCTAACGTTTCCTCCTTTTTTTAAATCTTATGTTTTGGCCCCTTATATTTTTCTTGTTTACATGACGTCCTCATCACAACAGTCCCCTCTTGTTCTAAAACCTGTCCAGGTATAAGGAATATTTATTCAATGCCTTAATCTAGTTGTAATTAACAATCATAATCGACAAATTAGATTGATAATCCTGCGAGGCCTTGCAGTCATGGTAACTGTGCATGTATTTACTGTCAGAAATGACTGCAGTCACAAAACGATAAATTGCCTCATTCTGTTTTTGCATTCTTTTAAGTGTCGTTATTTCCATACCTTTACTGTCCTGTTCTTAATGATGTGTCTCACGTTTGCACTGGACTCCAGTTCCTGGACACACTGTCGACTAACGTAACACGTTTACGCACCTGGTCATGTGTTGGGAAGGAAAGTGAGCGTTCTTTATTGCATTACTTTATGTTTTTATTTTTTTGTGGGCTCCAGCCATTGTGTCAATGATGTAATGTGATCATTGAGGAAGTGTCTGGTTATTTTGCGTGGGGCTTGAGGGTATTTTAATGAGTAACCACAACAGCACATAGCAGTCATCATAGCCTAGGAGTGTTGTAGCCTTGCAATTCAACATCTCAATCACTCAACAGGACCCAGCCTGAGTCCAATGGACTATGTGTGTGTGTGTATGTGTGTGTGAGTGTTTGTAGTGGGGTAGGTGCAAGTACTTGGATGTGGCCATTTCACTAATTAGAGTAATGAATCCAGGGTGGCATGTGTGTGTGTGTGTGTGTGTGTGTGTGTGTGTGTGTGTGTGTGTGTGTGTGTGTGTGTGTGTGTGTGTGTGTAGGATCTGGGAGGCGATCCTGGGGTCCGGCAGCAGAAAGCCCCCACGGCTCGCCCACAGAGCTGTGCTATCCTCGCATACCTCGACGGCGCCTCCCGTTGGCCCCTCGTGGAGAATAATTAAAGCAGAAACATATGGAAATTACTGGACATGACTGTGATTAAATAAGGCGAATGATTATCCTGCCTTGAGGAAAAAAAAGCACATTATGCTCTTTTCAAAGCCATTTAGTGACTGTGATAAAAAAGGGAAATTTCCAGTGTGGGTCATGATCCAGTGTAATTATCCCCCTCGCTCTGTGTGGCCGACCCACCCGGTTGTGAGTCAGCTCTGACCCTGACTGGACCTGGTTACAGGTAGAGATTACCACTGTTCCATCCCATCCACACCAGTATGGGTGAACCTCTCTGTGGTCTTACTGGAGCAGGATTTGACCCCACAGCACTGTAATCCCAGCCTGTGTGAAAAGCTTCAAGGCGCCGGCCGGACTCCTCGGCCAGTGAAGCTCTGGGTTTGACTCCTTTTTACACTGTAGTGTGGACCTGACGCAACGGCTTCAGAGTTTTGAATCACAGGGTTCGACTCTTTCACACTGTATTTCTAAGCAGAGACAAGTAGTTTGATGCCGTTTTTTGAATCACTAGGTTCGATTCCTCTGATTCCAGCCTGTTTTGGTATTTTTTTTGTTTTCCCAGGCAACTCAGAGGGTAGAATGTGGAAAAAAATTCACTTGTTGTGGTTTTTTAATCTGGTGTTTTAGGTGTGTGCTCTCTTGCTGTTTGGTGTTTCTAGCTGAGGACTGATGGGTGTCATGAGATTGTGGTGTGAAAGGAAATTTTATTTTGTTTCCAGAGCAAGGCTCTTTTTCCAAGAACACAAACAGTGGTTTTTTGTGGCTAGCATCTCTAGAAGGTGTTTTTGTACATAGACCCCCCCCCACCCCCTTTGTGTGCTGTCAGGCAGGTGACAAGATTAGCATGAATTCCAAAGATAATTGGTAGAAATTGTTTACTGTTCTTGCTGAGATGTTAGTGGTGGTTTGGAAATTCCTTCCTTTCCCTCAGAACAAAACAGCCAACTTCTCTATCCAGGCCCATCCTCACTATTCGTAGACGCCTAAAGACAGCTGCCTTGAGAGTATGTCTTTTGCAGGAGAGTAAAAAACACTTGTTATCCTAATTGTTGGTTATATTTATATAGGACAAAATTGCTTGTGATGCCCTGTTTTTGTACAGTTTTATGTACATGCAAGTGAAGCTTTTTAAATCTTGCGACAAAAAGCCAATGGCATATAAAAATTGTAAAGTGTTTATTGAGACGTGTACATCTTGCCTCGGTGGGACTGATCGTTGGCCGAGTCGGTGTAACCCCTGTGTCGGTGTTAACCCGGTGTTGGTGTGACCCCGGCGGCGGTGTGACCCCGGCGGCGGTGTGACCCCGGCGGCGGTGTGACCCCGGCGGCGGTGTGACCCCGGCAGCGGTGTGACCCCGGCGGTGGTCCTCGGCTGGTGCCAAGCCCTTCCCTGGTTCCCCTTCCCCAGGGCTTTATTGCACCTCTTTCGTTATGTTTATCGTGAACAGTGGGCTGTCACAGCTTCCCCATTCGTTCGATTCCCATGTGTTATGTTTCATTCTGTTCCGCATGTTGAGAATATTCCCCTTGTAATAAGTCCTTAAAAGAACATTTGTAATAAAATGATTGATGAAAAGTACTAATATGTTTGATGAGTCATTATGCATAAATGAATTGTGAGACCGTGACACCCCATCAATGATTTTACATTACAGAAATTCCCTTGATTCCACTGATCTAGAGGAACAAACAGTAACACTTCAGCCCCCCGCCTGCCCACCTCTGTTGTGCATGGTGTCTCTGCTCCTCGGCCAGACGTCCAGGGTTTCTGAAAGCAAACGGGTTTGGGTTACTCCACTCACCTGGGACCTGGGAGTGAGCAAACGTGTACAGTGCTGAGCGTGGAGGGATGAGGGCTGGAAACCTGAAACTGGCTGTTATTAATGCGCTCAGAAACATGTCTACAGCAGCAGTGTGTAGAGGCAGATCCTTTATTTTTCAGCCGTGTGTGAATGTGTGTAATGTGTTTTGTTGGACGCAGGGTGGGGGGACATCTCAGGGTTCCCAACAGTACAGTAAACACAGTGCCATAAAGATAATACCACAGAGATGAAAGACAATAAATCAATCTGCCTTTTATATTCTGTACTTTCTTTATGGAGGGGATGTCGAGGAGTGATTCACCTAATATGGGAAAGGAAAGAAAAGCTATAAATGGGGTAAAATGGAGTGTCCAGGGTCCATGTCAAACGGTAACATTAGTAAACGCCACATACAAAATGACACACAAAGAAAAACATTGTCATAAAGACACTAGTGTGGCTGAAACTGGCGGTTTTGATAGATACAGAGAGAAGTAGCCAAGCTGCCCCCTACCTGTTCATATGAGAACTGCAGCGTAAGCTGCAATAGAGGATGGAGATTAGTCATTAATAGCTGACTCTCCCTGCATTGAAGATAAATGAATCGCTGCTGCTGTATTTCCTCTGGTCTTGATTTGCAGGTTGCTGGTAGTTACCGCCACATGAACGTTTCTTAGGGCTGCCGATTGAAACGGAAGCAGCTGGAATAATGAGAATATCTGTGCAACCGCGCAGCAGTTTTAAAGGCTAAAACTGCAAAACAGACAGTTGGAGGAACAGAAGGCACAGTGGCAGAAACCGCTATTTTCTCATCAGCTCGCGTACTGTGAATTCCCCAACTGCCCGACCCCTCCCGGAAGGTCATACTTTTACAACACATCTTTCCTGTGAGCCGTGCTGGTGGCCCGGCGTTATTTATTTATTTAATTGCCCGTTTCTGTATTTATGCAGAGTCGCAGGGGCATTAGAGCTGCACCCGCTGGAGAAGAGCTGCTCCTTCCTCTGAGTTGGAACTGCCCCCTCGGCTACTACAGTCGCTGTTGATCCGTCGTTGCCGTGGCAACCTGGTCTCTCTCTCTCTCTCTCTCTCTCTCTCTCTCTCTCTCTCTCTCTCTCTCTCTCTCTCTCTCTCTCTCTCTCTCTCTCTCTCTCTCTCTCTCTCTCTCCCACGCTCTTTTGCTCGCCCGCTTCGTTAAGTGCGCTGCTGTCGGCAATTAGAAATGAAACCAGCGGCAGGGACGACTGCCTTTCAGTACACACTCTCCAATTAAACGCTGTCAAACAACGTTGTTTTGCCCAAACCCGGAGGGTTTACTCCCCGTATAATAAAGCACATCCCCGACAGTCGCGCGGCACCGACAGGAACCCTCCGAGCTGTGTTAAAAAGCGAGAGCCCGGTTCGCAGAATAAATAGTTGAGCAGAAAGCGCAGATCGATGGGGAGCGCGCGCCATTTCAGCGAGCTGCTATAATCATCCTGCAGGACTCCTGTATCCTCGCGCTTTGTGAACTGCTACGCATTTATATTTTTCTTTCCAACAGAAAATGCGCATATGCGTAAGTCATACATCATGCCTTAAAAGACGCCCCCCCCCCCCTCGCGAGAATTGATTGGGTATTTTTGAGGAAAAGAAGGTGGTTTACACAACGTGAGCACTTAAACCTCATGGAAAATCACTGGAGTAAAACAGTCTTATTTTCAGCCATTTGTATTACTGTCTCCTATATTGACTCTCATACACTAAAGATGTAATTGCTGTATTAAAATCAATGGAGCAATTTAAACTGCATCATCATTAAAGGAGTTTGTGTGTGAAGTCGATAACTACACTTGAGAGCATTCCAGGATGCATGTCAGACACATATAAACTTTATTAGTTGGAGTAATCTGGATTGCTCTCCTCGTGTGCATTTGTGTGTGTGCGCGTGCCCTCTTTTTTCATTTCTTCAAGGTAGGAATGTGGCCCTTTCTTGCTCAATAGCATCTATGAAACATCTCACTAACTCATTTAACACTCTATTACCTCCCACCTGAACTCAATCTTCAAATAATCTCTGATCCAGAAATACCTGAGAGCCATCCATCAACTCTGACAGGGGCTTCAGACTCCTCTATTTTACACACACACACACACACACACACACACACACACACACACACACACACACACACACACACACACACACACACACCTCACCTCACATTTACATAGCTTCACAGCACAGGTAACATCTGACTCAGACACTCTCTCTCTCAAGGCTTACAGGTGGATAAAACTATGGTCTTCCATAGTCCCACAGTATTTATAGTCATCATCCTGAAAAGGTATTTGTCTGTGTTTACTCTTCTTTATCCTCCTTATCTTTAAGTTTTGATAAATAGAACCAATAGCCCTTAACAGAAGAAAAAGAGCAAGAGTGTAGGATACTCAGCAGAACGCCACAAGACTGCAGGAGTGACCACTACCCCTCCTGCCCCACTGATGATGCTCACAGCTCAGCTCCACTGTGCGCGTGAGCATGTATGTCTAAGTACGCATGCATAGGTGGGTGTGTGCATGTGTGTGCGTGTGTGTGTGTGGGAGGTGTGTGTGTGTGGGTTGTGTGTGTGGGTTGTGCAGCCCATTAAGGCAGGATTATATAAATCACAGAGACACGTCTGGGAGTGCAGGAGCAGCGTGGAGGTAGGACGGGTTCCCTCTCTTCTTCCTCACCCTCCCAGTACACGCCACACACTTCAAACTGATCACTTCCTTCCCCAAATCCAGCACACATTACACCCTAGCATTAATCTAATTAGCCACAACTTACTGGCCAAAGGGAATTAGAGCAGTTTGTCTCCTAACGGGGGCTTGGTGCCGAACTCAAGGACTGCAGGAGATCTGCAGCTGGTTCCCTTTGTCTTCACACACCATCTGCTTGCAAGATTGTGGCCTTTGGTCTCCAGGGTTCAGGGCCTGACTGAAAGGTGACAAGGGCCTGTGCAAGACTCAAGAAACTGCAGATACTCCTCAGAGTTTGGACAGCTTTTGAGGTCTGGCTGCACATGCCCAATGAACTGTTTATACTCTCATTTTTGGTCCCACCTGAGAACCTAGACAGACACTTTTTTGTTTTCACACTTTGGAGCTTGTTTTCACTTTAGTTCGTGTCACTTGCTTTGCCATCAACAGCGTTTTGCATTAGTTAATGCTGACAAATCTCCAACACACCTCCCACTCAACAGTCAGTATAAAAGCATCGTGCACGAAATGATTCCAAATAACGGTATGCATCTTAGCTACAAACAAGAAACCGCATACATTTCTCAAAAACAATAACAAAGTCTTTGCGTCCCACGGGCCGCCCCTCCACTCCCTGGGAGACTCAATCAGGGTCTGCCGCACCTGTAACAACTGACTGGGGCTTCTGCAGCTCTGGGGAGCTCAGAACATCAGGAGTCCTGCTGGGCAGCTGCATAATTGGGGAGTGTTGGAGTTTATTTCCCACACAAACTAAACAATCCAGCCCTTCTCCTTCACTGGCAAACCGTCATTCGCTGGCGTACCTGCGTCACTGTTTACCACCACTGAGGTTGTACGCGTCGTGGCTATTTCTGCTGGCGAATAACTACTAGCCCTGCATGCGGGATCTGCGTCAGTAGGAAGAGAACTCACTGTACAGGGCATGAACAGATCTCTGCTGTCTTCAGGGAGGCCTGTGGTCTGTCTGTGAGCGAGGGGAGGGGAGCAGTTGGGACAGCAGCTATTATATTTTGAGTGTTCGCTAGGGTTCATAGGCTTGTGTGTCAGATATACTGCATAAGGCCGATTAGGATTGGTCAGTTTTGATCAAAATGTTTCAATTGATATTTGGAAGTAATAAAGCCTTTAATTTACCAGCAGCTATTGCATTCAAAGTTTGAGGGTTGTTGAAAAGGAATTTTAGATTTTCTATATTCTTCCTTCCATGTCTTCGAACTTCCCAAGTTGAAAGACTAGTCACTTGAACAGTGTGAACCCACCATGGCCAGGTGTTACTGGCATGGATTAAACAGACACACAAACAAATACTAGACTTAATCAGCGGTACTTAACATGATGTCAAAATAAATGCACTGAAAGTGTACTGGAAATAAGACAATACATGTCCTATTAGCCACAGGTGGGGAAAAACTCTCTTGATTACCTTATTATGTAGGAACAGATGTTTGAAAATGGGAAAACTGTTTGCATGAAGACGGTGTCTCTGTGGGAGTGTGGGTACAGGTTCCATCATATATTACCTTTGCAATTTGGAAAGAGCTCGATTTTGCTTGAGGGGTTAAGCAGTCCTAACTGGAAGTATGTTTTACAGACTTTCCATTGGTCTCAGATATTGATTCTTTTTTGAATTACAATATATTTTCAGTGCAAACAATTATGCATGGTGCTAATTAGATTCCGAGTGTCATGCATGGTTGTCATGCAGATTGTGTAATCAATTCAAACCAGCACGCTCCTCAGAAGACAGTTGGCAGAAAGAGAAAACCCCAGAAAACTGGCACGGTCGCCCCTGGCTCCTGCTTTCTAGTCTGGAATCCTTGTATTCGGAGAGACACTTTAAAAGCTCTAATCCGTTGAAGCAGCAAACTCCAGTCTGTGGGGATACTGAACGAGTTACAGTATATCCCCTTATATAAAGCCACTGAACACAGTAAATTAGGAGTGCGTTCAGGGCCTGAGGCAGTTCACCTCCTGGGCTTCCTTTCCTCCACCTCCCACAATCACCCCATCAGCACCAACACCATCACCTCCATCAACACCTACCACTTCCCCTCTTTATTCACATCCTCTCTGCTGTGGTCAGTCTATTCTACTTTTTGGTTCACTGTTCTGTTGTTTGTCTCTATCCCTTTTGCTTACGGTCAATCAGTTGGTTTGAGAAAACCTTTCAGCACACTAAATGCCAGATATGTGTCTTAAAGCAAATACCCCGTTGCTTGGAAGATTGGATTAAGCACAAGAGACCCTGTGATGTGAAGCTGGTGAACCAGTTGTCCTCTCTGGAGAAACGTCCTGACGAGTCTCAGATGATGAGCGAAGGACCAGGTGCAAAAGAAATAAACAGCCAGAGAGGGGGAATGAAAGAGAAAAAGAGAAAACGGAAAGATGGATGTTTTGTTGTTGTAGACACAGGAGTTGCAATTAAGCTTCGTGTGTGGGGTTCTGCTGTGTGAGGTTATTAAGAGTCACGAAGGTGGAGGGAGTGGCTGGGAGGCTGGGGGTCCTGAACCACTGTGACTGGAAGGGTGGGTCGGGTGGGGGTCCAAGCCACTGTGCTTTGGTGCTGATCGGCTAGATGGAGCAACATGTTTTGGTGGTCAGGCAGAGATGCGGGCAGAACAGCTCTGTCTCTCGTCTCCTTGGGAATGGGCATGTACGCAGGCCCCCCCGTGCTACGGTGCTATGGTCCCTGCTCAGAAGCAGACGGCGCAGGTACACGTCTACATGAGTCTGGCGGATGGATACAGGTACATGCCTGAAGAACAAAATGGTGTCAGATGTCTGCACTACTTTCCATCAATGTTAGGCTGCAGAAATCTCCCCACACAGCCCTCACGCCTCCCTGCACCTCTCCCGGCCCTGCACCTTTGCAAAGGTGGCCTGACGTCGGAAAACAGGCCACGTGCTTTGCTGAGAAATGGTGTAACTGTCAGTGGGAGCGGAACTGGCACCTCCCAGAGACGTCCAGACAAGCAACATGATGGAGTGGAGGAGAGATTCTCATTTAGAAGATGAATGCTGACAGGGAGGCTCCCCGGGGAACTGCTCCTTCTGTCCAATTTGAAAACTAAAGGAGAGGCAGTTCTGATTAACCACACACCTGGTCCACTGAGTGACGACTGCTGAACGTGGCTGGAAGAGGCAGTGATCAGCAGCCGCACTCAGATACGTGCTCTGCCAACCTGTAGGTCCCAGAGTTCATGTGCTGCTTTGCTCAGTTAAATGGATATTATGTCTTAGTCTGATACAGCCTGGCTTTAAAGCTGTAAATAGTTTCTGTATCTCTCCTGCTTTACATGGACAATGAAGCTATATGTTCTTTCATAACATATGAAGATCAGAAAGAGTAATTACGGAATGCATGAACCCTAAGTGACAGATTTGCTTTACACCCTCGGCTTTCTTGAGAAAATAATATAATTTCTTCTGTCTGCCTCTCTCTATCTCTCTTTCTGTCTCTCTCAGTCACACACAAATGCACACACGCATGCTCACACTGATCCTCTCCTCTCATTAGAGAGATCCACGTTCTGTGAGCCTTATTTCCTCCTCTGAATAAAACCCTCTCTCCTCTCCTCAGTCGATTCCCACCCAATTAAAAGCCCCTTTTTGGCACGTCCATCATCTAATTAAACGCCCCCTTCACCTGCATGTTCTGATCCTCAATGGCCGCACAGACGAAGTATCGTCTTCCCTCTGCTCACCCTTTCGCTGCGGGTCTCGTCTGAAGACAGATCTCCCTTTGCTACTCCCCTCCCACCCTCCCTCTGTTCCTCCTCTCATGTCCAAGCTAAATTGGACAGAGAGTTGCGGGTAATTGAAGATCATTGTCTCCTCGGGCCAGGACGGTTTTCTCTGTGGCTGGAGCTTCCTACTCCCTGACCGGCCAATTTCTGACAGTCCTGTTTGTTTGCCCCCCCCTGTAGCCCCCCCTCCACTGCTGGGTGGAATTGGGGTTTCTATTTCCAACCCAGTGTGAAGCCTCCCCCACCCACTTCTCATTTGCCTCCTTCCTGCCAGCCAGTGGACTCAGAGGTCTCGTGAGAAGCATCTCTACTGGTCCACCATCAGGGAGCCACCTTACAAGCTTTTGCACTGGAATTACAAATAACACACCTCCAGACATCTCCACTACCCTGGACCCTGCAGATGATATGAGGAGATATGAAATGAAAAGCTTTTACACTCGCCAAAAAAAAAAAAAAAACACAACATGTGCTTTGAATATCACATGCTGTCACACTCCGTTCTCTTTACTAACTCAATTTTCCCCCAAATGAAAGAAGAGCTTTGAAAGAGGGTGTGAGAGGGACTGAATAACCTCCCCACCACTCGTCAAGATTTCTTGAAGGACTGTAAGCCTGTTCTCTTGAGGATAGGTTGTCTTCATGAAGACTTGAAAGTGTGAAAATAAGTTCTCATTTTTTTTCCAGTATAACACTAATCATTTATCCTCAAAGTGCTCCATTGTGGAAGAGTCAAATTCATTTTTAAATTATCTCTTTTTTTGTTACAGCAGAAATGACATGTTTCACTTTTATAATGAGTTGTTCCTTCACACTTGACTAAACTTGTATTTCTTCTCCACTCACGTGAAATGGAGGACCTTTTGGCTCTCTGTCTCTCTCTCCCTCTCTCTCTCCCTTCTTCTCCTTCTCTCACACTCCCCCTCACCCCCTACCCCCCTCCTATAAGTATGTGTATAGATCTGTCAGGCTTGGTCAGGTTTGACTGATGTGGTCCAAAAAATGAACGTGAATATAGCAGCAACATCTGCTAGTAATTACGCCACAGCTGGACACGTTCGTTCCTCCACCACTCCAGATAAATAAACATATAAAACCCAACTTGTGACAGAGAATGAGATATTATATAAACAGATTCTCTGCTCCCTCTCTCTCCCTCTCTCTTTCTCTCTCTCTCTTTCTCTCTCCCTCACTCCATCTCTCTATTATTAGTGGAGCAGTACCTTTAATGGCCTGTTGTTGTTGTTTGCAATGCTTTGGTGACACTGGGGCATGCAGATATGAAGCTTTTACCCACAAGGCCTTGGGAGCTGAGAGCTGAGACACTGGATCCCGGTGACAAATCGCTATGTGCCGGCAGCGGAGCAAGTGCCCAGCGACATGGCCGTTCATGCAAAGCAGTGTTTCTGGCCGACACAGATGAGATTCATATCATGAGCACTCGTTCCCCTAGAGCGGAGTGGAGCTACCTACTACCGAAGCCTTCCCCTGGTTGCCTTTTTGGAGACAGTTATCCCAGGAGAAGAACCATAGGCTGCCGGCTATATTCCTGTGGTGTACGGTGGTGCTGAGTTTTCGAGTTTATCATTCATAAACCCCAAATGTAAACATGGTAGCTCATCTAAAGGAAGATCATATTTGCTTGTAACATTTCTGCGACAAAATAGAAAGGCAATATGTAGCATCATTCACTTTAACCAAACATCTTAGCCACATTCTTATTTTGGAGGTTGACGTTGGTACAGTAATTCCTTGGCTTATGTAAGCTTTGAACTTGTCTTGACGTATTGTTGGGAGAACTGAAGGTGAGATATATAATGCTCTTGCTTTGCATGCTATGGTTGTCTGCATTTAGGGGATTTACTGGATTCTCACCCTGAGCCTCTCAATGCTGCCAACCCCCCACCAACCCCCCACCTCACCTGCCTCCCGTCCAGCTTCCCTTCCCGAAGCTGCGCATTATTAGTTTCCCAGGACCAGATTTCACTGACCCCTCTCCCGCCAGCCTTTTTGTCCAGCTGATTAGACCAAAAAAAAACATGTGCAGTTCAAGCTCTGTGTATCTAATTGTCCACTCATCGTAACCTCTGCCGGCAGACCACAATCCTGCTGCGTTAAACTTCAACACTGCTCCATACAGCATAACACGATGCGTGGAGGGAGGACGTCCATTTGGCTGTTGAAACGAAAGCGCCTTTCGGACATCTCTGCTACGTCTTCGTGGTGCAGTCGACCGGGTTTTGTTTTAAGCTCACCGTGAAAATGTGCTATTTATTGGCTCAGCCCCCGCCACGATGACACGGCGCGAGGCCAGCGACGCTCACAAGCGCTCAAGAGGAAGCGAACTGGGCCCCTGCGGGAGCTGCCCCTCGTCTTCGCCCCCCTCCCGTAGTTACATGGCGGCTGGCGGCCGGGAGTCTGGTCCTGGCATTGTTTACACCTTCCCTGGGTGTGCGCTGGGGTGAGCGGCCGGGGGCGCGGGAGCAGAGCGCGAGGCCAGGAGGTGGAACATAACGTGTGTCATCTGTCAGGACGCCACGGCACCACGACAGTCTGCCTCCTGTGGCACTCTTCTAACGGCGGGGGTAGTTATGAAAATTATAGCTGTGCGCCAAACAAACGCACCATTACTCACGTCAAACCAAGTTAGACCCTCATCATTTATAGAAGGAGAATTGTTTTCTGATTGTTGTGGAGGCAGGTCTGCGATGACAGCGCGAAGGAGGATAACGGGGAAGTACCTACGTTTAATTTATTTCAGGGAGGCTGTAGCAGTTGGTGATAATTACGTGTCAGAAGCACCTCTTGTTGAGCGTATGGAAGCGTCCTGGAGGAGCCCGACTGGCTTTGTTGAGGTATGATACAGTGAACGTGGCTGTGAATGATTCTGCACTGGCTGAATTAGGAGATGCGGCTCGGGACTGGAAAAAAATAAGCATCAGATTGTATTAGACACCAAGATCAGGGGTAGAGGCAGGGAGAAGGACAGACTGAAAGAGCAAGAGAGAGAGAGAGAGAGAGAGAGAAAATAGACTCAGTGTATATACAACGTTGGGTAGGAAGAAAAGAAAGTCCTTAAATCAAACAGATCAGTTGCCTTGAGTCAGAAGCGATCAGACCGAATCCTAGGACTGTCATCATGTTGGTAATATGCTGTCATGTCATCAGGTGTATGTTTATGCAGTATTGGATTTGGTATGCAGGGCCCGGTACGGCTGAGCTACGCGCCGGGTCGATCCGCATCGCCTGTGCATTCACATTTGGCCAGTCCAGCGCATATTTTGACACGGACGGGTTCTGCTAATGCGTGTGTGTGTGCGGCCCGGTCCACGGCTCCGTGTGCGGCTGGCAGGCCTTTCTAATGTGATTGTGTATGCGGAGCGTGAGGCCCTGGCGTGGGAGACGCTGCTACAGAGATGTCGCAGTGAAGAAGGCATGCAGCGCCGTAATGTATTTACTCTGTAATTTGTGTCTCTGTGAGAGGCCATATATCCTGTTTAAGAGTGACACCTCTCGTCCCCGCGGCCCAGCGAAGAGCCACCGGCCTGCCGGAGTACACACACCCGCTCACTGATGGATGTGCTCCGTCAAAGACTGATCCAGCTGCAGCACACACACACACACACACACACACACACACACACACACACACACACACACACACACACGCACACACACACACACACACACACACACACATATACACACTACACACACACATATACACGCACACATACACAAACATATACACACTACACACACACACACACACACACAGTTCTCAAATACACATATACACATGCCCACACACACTTACACACACAAACAGAGTTCCCACATACACATATACACTGCCCACACACGCAGTCCCACACACATACACGTGCAAGCCCATACACACACACCCACTACAACATCCTCATAGCCACACACACACACACACGCACACACACACACACACACACACACACACACACACACACACACACACACACACACACACACACACACACACACACACACACACAACTTACTCCATATAAGCGCAGCAATTCCGCCTCCACTCCTGCATGAATGACATATATTTACAAACACTTGTGCACATGCACACATGCAAACACACAAAGAGATAATCAGGCATGCTCACAAGTGCACACACGCGCGCTTTTCAGCTAAACTACCACACACGCTCACAGACACACACAAGCACTCACAATTATACACAAATGTGCCTGACAACAATTAATCCAAAATCTGCCAGCACCATGAAGACAAGTGAACAAATCAATCACACACTCACCCATTCTTCTGCACCGCTCTCTGTCACCATGGCAACACATAGTGTACTACCAGATAGCTCCTAACATCTTCAAAGACTCCAGGAATCCACATAGCCAGCGCATGTGAGGTTTTTAACACTGTGGACTAAGCTGCTAGGCTTATCAGTACCGCAAGCATGGCCCGTAATCCAAAAGGAGAAATGACAAATTAGTTCTTTTTTTTTGTGCCGGCAAAGTTTTATGTTTACTGCAAAAGGTAGAGAAAGCTGGAAGTGACTTTTATGTGTGCAGAGTAAATTTGCTTGTTGCTGAAGTGAAAGTCTTTTCACACATTGCCTCCTACATGTCCATTATGCAAGTCTCTTGATTGCTACAACAGCTCTTCAATCCCCTCTGTCAAACAAGTTGAGATGTAGTTTGCAGATAAGAAATTGTGCTGCTAATTTGTAACGGGTGAGGATTTACACGGTTAGTTCGACAAATCTGTATAAGTGCTCCGTTTACAACATATGAGGATAAGGATTATGGCTCGGCGCATGAAGAGAGAGAGAGAGAGAGAGAGAGAGAGCGGGGAAACCTGCCTGGTGAAGTTGGCGGCGAACTGCAGACGTAGTGCGGAGAAGCTGAGCTGCTTCACGGCCGTGGCCCTGACAAGCTGCGGCAACCCTGTCACATCACTGCCTTGTCAGTAGATAGCAGGCGTGTACATGATTCATGTGTGTGGATTATGATGTGCCGGTAATTGACGCGCTGGAGAGAGCTAGGCAGTGAGCTGCTCCGTGGGATCAGTGGCTCGCCAGAAAACCCGCCGAGAGTCTCCTTGGCAGGACCGCTCCACTTCCAGCCTGCTGCAGGAGAGAGAAAGGAAAAAATAAAAAAGCAGCCACATCTCGCAGTGCCCCCGGAACGACTACCTTATCATCTCTCATCAACACCTTTCATCTCATGTCTGTGCGCTTCTATTGGCGTCACAGAATGGTTCCTGAACAAATGCGCCCGCAGGTTCCGGGCGTGTGCTCGCCTGCCAAGGGCCGAGGAGGAAGAGGAAGGGGAGGAAAAAAAGATGGTGGTTCAGCAGCTGCATTAAAGAATGCAGCGGATTCAGCGAAGGAGGTAAATCTTTGCCGTATAGGAATCGATGAGTGGTGCCCTCGGAGGTCTGCGGGGGAAATCGGGACAGCCGGTCTGATAGTAGGACAGATCGTGAGGTGGTCTGCCCAGAGGTCTGAGGCCCAGGCCAGCACCACAGCCTGGCTCAGCCACGTGCTTGTTTTGGGAGGTCATTAAAAGAAAAAAGGATCCTGTCTGAGTCAGTTCCGATGGGTGCCAGTAAAAAAAAAAAAAAAAAAAACAGTTCGAGCTGAAAAGCCGGCGATCTTTTATTTATGCCTGCTAATGTGTTAGCACTGTTGTGGGTTTAAGCGGCACATGAGGATACTGAAAAAGCTCAAATGGATGCTAAAGAGCATGCGGTGAGAAGCAGAGAGCAGAGCTAAAAGGCCCTCTTTTAAACGCAAAAAACTCTCCAAGCCTCATTTAGATTGAAATGTCGACCTCTGATAAAGAACGCTCACACTGTATTTTAGTCACTTAGCACTCGTTAAATATTTCTCGGAGTGCACTGAAGCACCTGTGGACCAGGAGAGTGGAGTCTTGGGGCAGGAAGCCCTCGTACTCCGTGTCACATGACACATTTCCTCACAGACAAATGCTTTTAAGGGCAGAGACTCAATGGAGGGCTTTCCAGTCATGTAAAAGGAAAAATATAGATTATGTGAGAGTGATGGTTTGGGTTAAAATCTCCCTAATAATTATGTCGATTACTTTCAAATGACAAAGTGTTGTTTAAACGACTTGGTGATATAGCATTATTATTTTTTTAAATTATTTGGAATGTGTTTGCATTAAACGCCACTACGTGACAACTGCAGTTCAGACTACGAGAGCTAGTTGAAGTTGAATTTGAAGCCAGTGTGCACCTGCTAAGAATGGCCACTCATCCAGTGAGACATTCAGAATCAGAAGCATTATATGAGTGTATATTGGCTAGAGACTGACCAAGCAGACCAGAGACCAAGAAGTCCAGGCAACAATGTGGCACAAAATGTTATCGAGAGTGCAATTTATAGATCATGCCTATTGATTCTGCTAGCAGGAAGGGACCCTTGGCTTTCACTGTTGGCTAATAATCCACCTTGGTCTCAGCCAGTTAGTAGTGCGTCACACAAGCATCTTTGGGAAGCCAACGGGAACCAGCCCTACCACGGCCAACACCACGTTTTCGTTTTAAGGACTCCTGTCACCAAGCACTCCCACCAGCTGCCGCAGAGTGACTTCCCACCGTCACATGCACATACGGAGTGATGTTCTCCCTAAACTACACGACGACCTGTGACGCGTTTCCTGCTACTTTAAGAAAGCGTGTATTGCGACTGCAATTCTTTGTGCGTTTGATGTTGTTCCTTGTTGACTCCGCCCCGGCACCTGCTCTGGAACAGCACCGCCAATCAACAACCAAAACACTCATTTACATTTTTTCATTATTACACAACAAAACTATCATCATGTCATAACAATAAGAATTAATACAGTTTCAAATGACTGATGGAAATTTGTAAAAATGTTTACATCCAGCTTATAAGTAGGCACACGATGAACCTTTCAGGCACCAGTCAAGAATTGCATTGCAGACCACATCTACTGAATTATTCCAAAGATGAAAAGATGTGGTGTGGGAGACAGAAAAACGGAGAGGTGTTTTCTGGGTTTTTTTTTTATTGCTGTACTATTGCGGGGGGGGAGGGGTGATGGCGGCCCATGCTGTAACCCCTCCTGAGTGGTCTATGGAGTCAGGGGCAGCCCCCCAGCCATGTGGTCATAGAGCCCATAAGGAGATCTTGGTGGTTGCATAGGACTTGCACCTTCATCTCAGAAAGGCCTTGGCAGCAGATGCAGTTAGGACTTAAGGGGCTGGGTGTGTGTGGGTGTGTGTGGGTATGTGTGGGTGTGTGTGGGCGTGTGTGGGCGTGTGTGGGGATGAGCATGCCATCCACTTCACAAACTATTCCAGGAACGTTTCCAATTGCATGAAAACCTATTTTGATTTCATGCAACGCATCCCTAGTGTGTGGAAATGTTATGTTGGTGCTTGGCACGACAGTGCTTCAGTGACAGCACACACATTTGGATACAGCTTAGACCAGGGGTGCCCACAAGTTTTCAGCTTGCAATGTACTTATAAGATGACCAAGTCAGAAAGATCTACCGGGGGGTGGGGGGTTGTGAGATGGCGAACGAAATTTGTTGAGCGGGGAAGGAGGGATTGGGGGGATTTGCGTGTGTCAAACCCTAGACGTCAGTTTGGCTACCATGAATGTCAATCAAAATACAACCGTCAGTGCAGATGGGCAATTCATCCACTACTTTTTAATGTCATGCGATCTATGCACATTCCTTCGCGATTGACGGACACTTCCTTCGCGATCGACCGGTCGATCGCGATCGACGTAATGGGCACCCCTGGCTTAGACCATGGACATCACCTGTGGTGTTACTCCATCCGTGGTGTTAATCCACCAGTGGTGTTACTCTTGTCTGACTTTATTTATTTGTGTAAATGACGAACATTGATTTGATTGATTAACGTATAACCAGTTTAGTAGGTCAACTGTCATTTCTTTGCAAATAATAGTTTTTTTTTTTACTACTACAACTGCTACTCACTACTACCGTGAAAAAAAACATCATAATGGAATTTATTTCTTTAAAATGTTTACATCAACACAATAATCATGCTCTTCAAGTTATAGACTATTGCTTCATGTGAATAAAACAATTTAATCCCTGCAATAAAATGAAACAATAAATAGTTATGCTTAGAACTCAGTTAAAGACCTTCATAATAGGGGGCTGTGACACTACCCATTAACCATGATATATAGGCCCACTGACGAACAGTGTTGCCAACTTAGCAACTTTGTCGCTATATTTAGCGACTTTTCAGACCCTCTAGCGACTTTTTGTAGTAAAAAGCAACTAGTGACAAATCTAGCGACTTTTTGTGGTGTTATTGGAGACTTTTGGCAACTCTGAACAAACACGCTCTTTAGTTGCTGTCCTCTGGGCCGTGAGCCCCACAACACTCAGTGCAGTCTCACACTCAGAGCAGACCCTCACCGCTCCACGTCCACACTGCAAATGAACTGCGCATGCCCAAAGCTGCCGCCGACGGGGGATGTAAATATGTGAGACACAAAAAGAAATCACTGAATTTAACTCACACAGTCTCAGTCATTCTTCACCTCATTCACCACGTAGCCGGTCACTCGACTCGTCCACAGTGCGTCTCTGTGAAAGCTTAACATCTAGCTAACTTGCTCATCATGTCTCACTCTAAACTCTATTCTCAAAAATACAGGAAAGAGTGGGAATCAAATCCTGAATTTAAAGGCTGGCTGAAGCAATGTATTGGAGATAATACATGGGCATACTGCCAGTATTGTAAGGTTGATTTCTATGCCAACTAGTTCCTGCTAACTGCTACTCATATACTAACATTTAACAACACAGCAAAAAAAAAACTATGTAATTTACGTAAAAATTATTTATACAAAGCATTAAAGTCATGTAGTTCTTTAGAGAAGTGACTGCCTATTTCAAAGGCAACAGATGTTGTTCATTTGTAGTTCTAACATAATTAGGGTGTTTTTACTCATTTTTTATCTCTCCCAACGTTATTCCTTTACAGCTTCAAAAACATGTATTATGCAAATTAGGTGATGACGTCATTTAGCGACTTCTAGCGACTTTTAGGACAACCAATAGCGACTTTCCTTACTGAGGAGTTGGCAACAGTGCTGACGAAGTATATTTAATACTAGAAACATACTAACTACATGATTCAGGCTTCCAGTCAATTTTCACGATGTTTTCACGTTATACATACAACGAAATACTGCCGTTGTTAAAGGAAAATCAGCGACCTTTATCGTTTTAAAATGTTTAACTGCAAGTGAACCTCAAGTTAAAATGTACTTGGTGAATTACGAGTGGAGAGTTGAAGTACTGTGTTAATTGAAGTGTTTCGGGAAATGCTCTTAAAGGTAAGAATGTTCTTACGAACGAAATTACGAATTGCGTTACGAACGTTGTTGGAAACACACCGCATATCATCTTACGGTTGGCCTTCAGTTGAACAATAAAGTTGTTCTAGACCAAGTAATTGGATTTTTAGGTGCTTATTCCTGAAGTCCATAGCACAGTAGTTACTCATACAACCTAGAGAGGCACTTGATCGTGTTGAACAGCTGTTTGACAGGGTGAACTTAATGAGTCGTCTGTGTCAAACAGATCTCGCAGTTTGGGCCACTAATGAATGCTAAGTCAGCTAATAATGTGAGGATACTGGCATTACATGACAAGGTGCTGACTATGAACCTTTTACAGGCAAAAAAAATTCAATAAAAAAGTAGAACAATTATTTTAGGTGTCTGCATGTGTCTGGTTATATTATAATGAAATTAGTTTTTTTATTTTTATTTATGAATTTAATATAATTTAATTGTTTCCTCAAAATTGTTTCTTCAAAATTATTGTTTCCTCAAATCTTTTCCAGTATGAATGAAGAAACAGAATTGTGTCCTTTGTCAAGCCTTGCCAAGCTCTCATCAATATCCAGCCACAATATCCAGCCACAATATCTACATGCTACCAGCTGCAAAATTCAGCTACAGTGAGCATCTGCAATAATAAAAGTCACATTGCAGCCTGGTTTAAAAATGAAATAAAGGGGAGGGGGGTATGGTTTGGGCGATTCGCAGATAAAGCAAGAGTCAGTGTTGACCTGTCACATTTCTGCTTAAAAACATTTAATGAATAGATACCACACTGCTGTTGAAAAGATAAGGCATTTGGCTGATGGATGATACTCCACCGTTACTGTCAGTTTTCCGAAGGTTTGAAACAGTCTAAGTACAACGAGACACATCTGACGAAAGACGATTAACTGCCTGAGGAAAGTTTCCCTTTAAATTACTAGCTGATAGTACGAATTTCAAGTTCATGACTAAAAAATAAGATCCCAAAACTCACAACTGTATAGTACATGACTGTTATTCCTTTTGTGTTGTTTGTGTAGACTAATAACTAAATGTTTGTTGTATATAATTTTTCATATGACTCTGAAGGCCTGGGGGTCTTGGACCTGTCACTGATGTAGAGTGGCACTGTGCCATTCTATAAAATAACCATTTTAATTTTACTGTACTTGCATATTTTCTACTGCATGTATAATCAGATATTCTTGATTTACATATCAGCCACATTGTATTAATGCAGTTGCATGTAATGGAAAGAAACTTTTGATCATAAATTAAAAGCTGAAAGTACTTGTGTAATCCAAGGACAAATTGAACTTTCTTAATGGAGTTCCAGGAAGGTAACTTGTATTAGTATTTCACGCTTGGGCTTATCTAAACAGTGAATTTGGATGCATAAGCTGCAATTTCATGCATCACTCTTATTAATTTCATCCCTTTTTTCTTCTCACTGGGATCATGATCAAACTCTTGCACCATGAGTCTGTTCTCCTCAAGTCATTTTTTTATTTCTCTGCATCTCTGTCTCACTTTCTCCTTCATTCACCCTGATTTCAATCTTACTCACACTTTAAATCTCTCTCTCTCTCTCTCTCTCTCTCTCTCTCTCTCTCTCTCTCTCTCTCTCTCTGTCTCTCATTCATTCACTCACCCACATTCTCATCCACCCACTCACTCTCTCTCTGTCTTTCTCCCTCCCTCACACACACACAGGCACACACACGTTCACACTCACTCACTCTCTGGCAGGTATTGGAGTTGGGGGTGTTTGATGTCAGGCTGTTGTGATGACTTTGGTCAGCAGTTTTGAAGAGGAATGATTACAGCAGGGCCGCTAGCTGTGGAGAGCCTCAGACTGCGTGCAGTACTGTAATATACCTCATTCACTGCTCACAAACTCAGCGAGCTTTCTCACCCACACCATATGGCACAGTACATACCTTTTCTAAAGAGGTCAAGCATAAACTGTGTGTGATTTCTATTAAATGTAGCTGTTTAATCCAATATTTAGGGAAATGTAATTAAATGACCCCAGGAAAGAGATTTCATTTAAACAGGAGTATATTCACACTTGAGGATCTTACAGTGATGATGCAGGCGTGTGAGATGCAGCTTCGGGGAACATTTAGCAGAGCAAAAATCATCCGTTATGGAGAAAGAGACTCCAGGCTGAGCGTTGTTCAGTCCACTGGACAGTTGTTAGACAGACTCATAATTGTTCTTGGTTTCCACCACCAATTTCCTTGGGAACCATGGTTGGTTCATTCTCCACACATTGAATTGTTATTTGATGCACATGCGCACACTTGTTTAATAGCTGCTCATTCTCTCCAGCCAGTGCCGATCGATATGTTGTCAGGTTAAACAGTTGGACAGCAATGTTACTAGAATCATGGAAGCAGTCAGAAGAAGACAAGGATCCACTTATAGGTGACTTTGCCAAATGTGATAGAAGATAGAGAGGAGGGGGGTACATAATTCAAAGCAGTTCATATGAAAGAAAGACTAAATCTGATAATACAACAAAGTGGCTGTGGTGCCATTACACCCCCCCCCCCCCCCCCCCCGTTTAAAATCAATTAAACCCAGAGCTCTAAATCCCTGCAAGCTTGTGCAGTGCATCGTCCACACAAGGCCGGCGCTGCTGTCTACGAGGGTCTGTTTGGTGCCATTTCAATTAACGGAAGGTGAAGATTACAGGTGATTCCTCCAGTGAGAGAATTATGCAGGATCCATTTCTGACTAAGCAGAAAGACAATGAGGCTCATTCATAGCATCTGCCCACACTGATGAAGAATCGGATTGACCGCAAGCAGGAATGCATACTAATCTATCCAGCTGGCATTTGCCATCAATATTTACAGCACAGCAGTCATCAGCTTGGCATGCCTATTTGTACGCATTGGGGAAAGGCACAATCTATGATTTCTATGGCAGACATTTATCATTTAATTATCAGCAACAGGTTAGACAGAGAAAATGGTTTGGTGCTACTCCCTAGTGCTTGGAAAACGCAGCAGCTCAAGAGCTCCCCCTAGGTGTCAGCCACAGGAATGTGTGCACTGCCCCCACCACAGGCCTGTCTTGCCCGTCTAAACTTATTGCATGAGCGATTGTCTTTTATTGAACTGATTTCTGAACAGTAAATTGAACCCTTCATCACCAAAGCGGCACACAAAATAATTCGGACGGCGATTATCCCCAGGAGCGCATGGAGAACGGTCGGGCTGGCTGGTCAGACGTGCTGGTGGCGTCAGGCGGAGAGACTGGGGGGGGTTAAACTCCTCCTGCTTTACTCCCGTGAGCCACTGAGCCATTTTCCAGCGGCGCAGACGAAGGTCTGTCCCCGTTTAACAGCCGCATCATTCAGGCACGGAGGCAGATTTTATTGAGGCTTCTGTTGTGGAACAATGACAGCTTAGAAAAAGACGAGGGAGAGGGAGAAGAAGGAGAAGAAGAACAAATCCAGGTCATTTAAAGATGGTGGAGCTTGTGCCCGGGGTTGTTTCCCTGCTCCTGTGATGTGTATGTGTCAGCCTTCCACCTTTTCTTCTGGGTGTGTGTGGGGGTGGGGGGGGGGGGGGGGGGTGATTTCAGTGTGATGAAGCAATGCTCCTGTGATTTGTCATAGTGAATATACATGAGTTTATTAACCTCACCGTGATTCTAAGTGATAGAGACTCGACGCTGGTAGGGACATGTGCAGGACACATGCAGGACACTTGCTGCGCGTGACAGATGGAATTTCGCGGCTGATTTTTTTGTGTTTTCTCTGCTCGCCCATGACGTGCAACTGCACCATCGCCTTAGGTGCTGCTCCTAAATCTGCGTTCTGTGTCTGCCACTCATGAACACAGCCTTTCAAAGGTAAAAACTGGCCTTTTAAAGGTAAAAACTGGCCCTTTAAAGGTTAAAACTGGATCTGTGTTTGTTCCCCTTCCGATTGCTTTGGTTTCAGTGTGGCCATTCTGAACATGTAAGAAACAGAGCAGAGCAGAAGAGGTAACAGATGCATTTTCTCGTAGCTTGTTGAAAAGTCCCTGTGGTATCACCTCACCCTGCCTGGGGGCACGGGCAAATTTGGACCGCAGTGAGTGAGGGCGTGGACAGGTTCATACCACTCGGCGTGAGGAGTGCAGACAGACTTGGAACACCTTGTGTGGGGGCATTGGCCAGATTCTGAACGCCCTGCATGAGGGCACAGATAGATACGGATTGCCCTGTGTGACCAGATTGACCAGATGACCAGATTCAGACTGCCCTGTGTGGTGGGTGTGGCCAGATTCAGACTGCCCTGTGTGGTGGGTGTGTGCGTGCAGGTTCAGCCCCTTGACTGGTTTCATATGGCAGAGCTATTCAGGGTGAAGTGTGAAGACACTTTGCCCCTTTTATGATGACACATTAGTGGCTTCGAGAGCAGTTATGAGCAGTTATGAGCTGTAGGTTCCAGGCTGAGTTCATTCATTATACATCCCACAACTGGTTGCTTTCCTCGCTGGCCCCTGCTGAGAGTACTCCCAGATGGTGGAGGGAGGGAGGTAGAGTGGGATAGAAAGAGAGAGAGAGAGAGAGAAAGAGGGGGGAGCTGTGGGATCCAACTGCTATTAACAGAATTAACTCCTGCCAGGAGCATTGCCCTGGGAAAACATACCAAGTCCATTATCTCGGCTGGACCACGGCCACTCCTCCATCCTCCATGTTCCGTCTCATCCTGCTACTGCCCAGCTGTGCGGCTGCTGAGCCAGAGTGCATGTGACCCCCCACCCCAGCAGAGCCTCCCCACCTGCCCCAGCAGCACCACCTGCCCCAGCTCTCCCATGCTTCCAGTACGGCAGCACAGTGAAAGCATTCACACTTGAAACATTCATCCAGCTCACTCCCTCTCCAAGGGACCAGTCTCACACTTTTCATGTTTCCACACCTCTACATGTATGTGGGTTGTTTTTTTTTGTTTTGTTGGCATGATCAGCATTTCTAAATCAACTTTATTTAAACGTAGATTGTTCATGTTAAACATAAGCCTCTACTGATGGAACGTGTGGACACATGCGGTGGGCAGAGATCTTGAAATCATCATGTTCTGTTCCTTCTACAACACTGAGAAATGCCGTGTGTGCTCATTTCAAAATGCGGAGCTCTCCAGGTCCATCTGGGCTTCTGGAGCTTTTTGAGCTCTCTACACCACCAGCTCTTCATTTTGCCCTCACAAAGTGCTGAATGAATAAAACACACAAAGCTCTTTCCCAAAGCTCATGCTCATAGACCTCACATTCCACTGGATCCCTGCTGACCGCATCGCAAATTTTGTCGCATATTGTGAGTAGGACTCTTTTTGCTACGTGTTCCTAATAGCATGTGAAGGGGAGTCACAGAGAGGTTGTTGATTGCCACTGCTGTCCAGATGGGCTTATTAATGTACATGTTGTATTCTCCCGTGGGCTTTGTCTGTCTCTGTGATACATCCAGCGTGACAAGAAGGCTTTTAATTCTCCCCATATTTACATTGTATGTCATGGTCAAAGTATTTCAGTGTCCGTAAACAACATTAATCACATATTTAAAAGCAAAAACATTACAGGCTGCGTATTGTTGATGCATCATCACATTTACTTCCATTATTACAGCCCTGGACCACCACCTAACAGTGAACATGTTCCTGTTTTTCAGAACATTGTCTTCCTAGAGCAATATGTCTGTAACGATGGCTCTGGCAAGAAGGATGAGACACGAATCCCACATAGCAGCAAATGTTACTTTTAATATGAATACGTATATAGCGCATATAGCGCACAAGAAACACTCAGTTTACGCACACAGAGACGCGTAAACTGTAGACAACGACGAGCACAGGACACTGCGCGAGC
Source organism: Brachyhypopomus gauderio (assembly GCF_052324685.1). Lineage (NCBI taxonomy): Eukaryota > Metazoa > Chordata > Actinopteri > Gymnotiformes > Hypopomidae > Brachyhypopomus > Brachyhypopomus gauderio. Next base: position 10,476,968 of record NC_135220.1, on the reverse strand, counting down.
GCACATTAAATAGACAGACCACATTAGCCACATGTGATTACGAGACGAGTCATAGGTGAGACGCATTATCACAAGACATAACCATAACCACGTAAATCCACAGACGCAGACGATGCACGTGGACAACGTAGACACATGCCCAAAAGGGGAGGGGCCGGGGTCCTCAACGTGACAGACGCCCCCTCCAAGGGCACTACCCATCCCAGTGCCAACAGGACCGACTGCCCCGAACCCACGACAATGGGACAATCCGATGCGCTCAGTCCTGCCTCTGGGAGGTGACTGCCCTTGGCGAAGCATCCGTCACGAATCGCCTAGCACACCCTCCCTGGGAAGACCGGGGAAAAGACGTTGGACACATTAAACGGCACGTTCACAAACACACAGACCGGTACACTTACACATAGTGGCACGAAAAGGAAAAATGGGTTAGGCACACAAATGGGAAGACTTACAAACACTGGTACACACAAACATGAAACAGGTGCCCAGCTACACACCAAAAGGAGAGTCCTCAACGTGACAATGTCAAATTTAGGAGGAATGGTTCTAAACTTAAATGGTACAGCCTTTTAAATGTTACATGCGATTTCATATATCACATTTTAAACAGTCAGTTTTTAATATGAATTGAACATTAACATTATATACATAAATATGCATATTCATATACATACTTAACTTTATTTTAAAACTATAAATGTCACTATAATCTTCTGAAAAGCATTTTGAGAAAATATTTTGAAAACCATACAAAAAATAATTGAACGTAAGAGAACTGCTCAAGTAGTGTTCTTGGAAAGTTTGAACTTTAGCCTTCTTGAAATGTTTAATAGAAAGTTCCGATAATAAGAAAAAATAGATTCAATTAACATAAAATGAAAGTTACCATGACTGCATCTGGAGCATTTGTCTAAGATCAATTATAGAATATAGAATCTATATATATATATATATATATATATATATATATATATATATATATATATATATATATATATATATATATATAGAATACACACACACACACACACACACACATATATATATATATATATATCCATGATTGATAAGAAAACTTTTGTTTCTCCCATACACTGACAGTAACCTTATGGGACTGTTCTTGGAAGGGAACATTGTTAGCTGGTTGTTAGCACGTGGGTGTGGCCCATGGGGACACTGTTATCAAGCCTCTACCAAAGTAATGGCAGATAAGTCTCACAAGGACAGAGCTGCGACAGCATAGCTCTTATTTTGTCATTAGTTACACAGTGGTGGGAAAGTAGGTGAGTGAAGTTTCCCTTTATAGAGGGAGAGAGTGTGTGAGCGTGAGCAGTTTGCCATGGGAACTCTAATAGAGCTTTGTTTTTGTTCTTTCTCATTAGTACTGACATCACTCTGTCATTCAATCAACACCAGTGAAAGTAATATCCTTTGTTGAGAGACTGTTGGCAGTCTCGTGTGTGTGTGTGTGTGTGTGTGTGTGTGTGTGTGTGTGTGTGTGTGTGTGTGTGTGTGTGTGTGTGTGTGTGTGTGTGTGTGTGTGTGAAGGTGATGTTGGGGGGTGTGCTGGGTGGTGGTGGGGGTTAATGCAATATGATTGCCAGCGGTTCTCAGCTGTGTGTTTGTGAACACGCTGTGTCCCCCTGAGAACAGCCATTCAAACAGATGTCGGAGTGTGTGGTCACATCTGGAGTGACGGGCGAAAATGAGAATCAGGAGAAGTAAACTGCAGTTTTGCCTGCACCGACACAGAGTGGGTGATAAGGCTCCACACACACACACACACCCAGGGCCCCTGTGGTTTAGAAGAATGTGGAAGTGTCTGTGTGTGTATTTGATTTTTAATGACTGCATCTGTCATCTTTAAGCAAATGTGTGAGCATGTGTGAGTCTGTGTGAGTGTGTGTATATGTGCGTGTGTGTGTGTGTGTGGTTGTACTTGTGTGAATCTTGGTGTCTAATCTAATCTATCTATGAGTGTCTATGCTGCAATGGTCCACATCAATATACTTTCTGTGTACACCTATACCTGTTAGTAGCTATATGGTATATGTATGTGTGTGTGTGTGTGTGTGTGTGTGTGCGTGCGTGCGTGTGTGCGTGCGTGCGTGCGTGCATGTGTGTGCGTGTGTGTGCGTGCGTGTGTGCATGTGTGTGCGTGTGTGTGTGTGTGCGTGTGTGTGTGTGTGTATGCTCCTGTCTGTTTACTCACATCTGCTTGTGCAAGATATTGGCTGATTGATGGAGGAGATCTCTGGTGAGCAGCCCCTCTGTTAGGAGATGCGTCTGAGGATTAATGCTTGCATACAGACTCAGACAGATGAACGAATGCAGACTCTGATTGCCCTGATAACTTTTCCACTACAGAGCGGCTCTGCTTTTACCATAAACTCGGGACTATTTGCTTTGAGGCTTGGGAGATGTTTATTTTCCCTGTTCGGGCTGCTTTCATGACTGCAGTATTTGCACTGTGTATTTCGGTGATGTGTATTAGATTTAGTCAGGCTTCTGAGCAGCAAGTACATCTTTACACACGAGCAAAGTCAGCATGTGACACACCACAACAAATATCAAAGGAGCTGCCACCAAACTCAAACTCCTTTTGTCTCAAGGGTTTACAGACCAAGGCGATTTCCAAAAGGCTCTTAAAAGCATTTGATAATACGATGATGCATGCAGTATAAGTGGATTTGAAATGTAATATATTTTGACACATGTTGAATCAGAGATGCAGTAAGAGGTGAAGGATTAGAATATCTACCCCTGCCCACCCGAAGAAAATAATAAATTCTGTGCAGTGTGAATTCTAAGACATATGTTTGTAGGGTGGATGTCGTTAACATGGCCTCAGGGCGGTAAATATCAAGGACACACACACACACACACACACACACACAAATTTTACTTTGTTATTCTCTGGCCAGCTGCAGCCCTGCTATCTCCATTCTGCTCTCTCAACTCTCCCATTCCCAAAACATTCTCAACCAATCAATAACCAGCGGAGGGCAGTGCAGCCAATCATCAAGTCAATCGCTTCATCCACATTAATGAACAGTTTTGACCCGAGAACGTTCTCACATTTATTCACCCTTGGACAAACAATATCAACAAGAACAAACAGCAAGTCATGCTGCTGGATCAGGAATAACTGCGCCGGTGATGACATGCTCTCTCCACTCGGCTAACCGTTCCAGGCAAAGATCGTTTTGGCAAGATGTTGTGGCTATGGGCAGATGGCAGTACTGTGTTGGTGTTCGCTGTTGATGGAAGCAGCCCATAGTCGCAGTGGTGCCCGCAGACATCAGGCTGTGGTAAAGCTTCATGCAGTCAGTGTCAATCTCCGTACACAACGACTTTTTTAAAAATGGACATCACGGCTACAGTGAAAGAAAACAGATGCTTAGATCGTATCACATCACAAATATATTCCGCCAAAGGCCTTAATCACCATTAGAGACGATAAGCCCACAGCAGGACACGGCAGAAACAAATACTGTGGAATTATGGAATAATGAAGTTTGGACTTTATAACATTCTACAGACAGAACAGGACCTCAAATACAAAGTCATATGACAAGAGAACGTACCCTATCCACCTCATCAGCAGAGCACAATATTTCAGCAGATTCATTTACAGGCCAAAGAGACAATAGAAACAACGAAGGGGTCATGATGCTGAGCAGTAAAGGTGAAGATGGAGACCTCATGCTGGAGTGGAACTCGTGGTCAAATAACGCACACACCGTGGCAAAGGCGAACAGATCGTGAGGAGGTATATATAGAAGGGGAACACCTAAAATGGGGAACAGATGGATACACACTGAGGAGGTGAAAGATGGTGGTTCTGGTTTCCAGGGTGGTGCTGCAGGGGTGTGGCCGTCTGTCAGTGTCTGTGTGTGTAGGGGGGAGGTGGAGGGGATTGTTGGCAAGTTCTGAAATGAGCATTTGTACTTAATGGGGAGAGGTCAGAGTTTGACAAGTCAATTTCCAGCCCATGATAGCAGTAGGTTCCTCCCTGCACCTGAAGAAACAGAACTTGTGTTCTGAGATTAGTCCTTCAGAAAAATAAGAGCAGTAACAATTAAATGCTCTAATTCATGACCTTCTCTTCTCTTATTTCTTTCCTAAATCATGTCAAACATTGCAAGGCCAGCCATAAATACATAGCTGTTGCCAGGAAAATGAGAATGAAAAATAAATGTCTACCTCCAGTGATAATGTTATGCAGGATTTACCTGCTGCTATAGTTCATGCTTTTGCTGCTGTTTTGTACACCTTTATCTCTGCAAAAGCCACAAAGCATATTAATATTTGTTCTAATAAATACTGCCTGAATTGTCACAGTATGTAAATTATTTATAGCATCCAGAATGCTTTAATAATATCGGCTATGATTGCTGTAAAATTCTAAATGTTCCTCTTTATTTGTCCTTGCAAGTAATCTTAAGTTAAAATGGGTCCTTCCCAGGACTCCAGACTAGCACCTGCAAATAGAGTTTATGCTTATTTTATCATTTATAACCACACCTCAATAAATACCTTGGTTTCCTTGCCCCCAATAGTTTAACATTTGAATCCTCCGTGGGGTATACAGAAGAGGATGTCAGTTCTTGTTCTCAGCATGGGTGCTGTTCTTATGAGGGACTTACACACTGGCGTTCGTTCTGATAAAGAGGAAAAAGGGAGACTGTGGATTCAAACAGCCTCTTTCACATAAATGCTGCAACATCAAATACAGTCAAAATCCAATGACGCAACATACAGTTATATATGATGCAACATACAGTTATATATGATACATAGTTATATATGATACATACAGTTATATATGATGCAACAAACAGTTATATATGATACATACAGTTATATATGATGCAATATACAGTTATATATGGCGCAACACACAGTTATATATGATGCAACAATTATATATGATACATACAGTTATATATGATGCAACATAGTTATATATGATGCATACAGTTATATATGACGCAACAGTTATATATGATACATACATTTATATATGACGCAACATACAGTTATATATGGTGCAACACACAGTTATATATGATACATACAGTTATATATGATGCAACATACAGTCATATATGATACATAGTTATATATGATACATACAGTTATATATGACGCAACATACAGTTATATATGGCGCAACACACAGTTATATATGATACATAGTTATATATGATGCAACATACAGTTATATATGACGCAAAACAGTTATATCATATAACTGTGTTTTGCGTCATATATAACTGTATGTTGCATCATATATAAATGTATGTTATATATGATACATACAGTTATATATGATGCAACAAACAGTTATATATGACACAACACACAGTTATATATGATGCAACATACAGTTATATATGACGCAAAACACAGTTATATATGATACATACAGTTATATATGATGCAACATACAGTTATATATGATAAATACAGTTATATATGACGGAAAGTGTTTGAATTCAGGGCTGATGTGGCTGTGTTCAGAGCAGCTAGTTTTAATACTAATAGCTTCACTGAGCTCCCAGTTATTAATTTACTGACATTATCAAATATGGTCCATTTTTAATAACTGGATATACAGGCACAGAGGATTCTGCGTACAGTTTGAACTAGAGTGCTGGTTTCAATGACCCTGAAATATGATTTTTCATTTGTATGCCATGCATTTTGAATTAGCTGAAACATTCGTCAAACCAGAAAAGTTCGTCCGCTCTCCAGATGGCTGTGATGAAGCTAATACACGGTTAAAACCTGTGACTCCCCAGTATATTTCCAAATCCAGCAGAAAGCATAGTCTGCAATAGATTAATAAATTGGATTTTTTTATTACTTTCACACCCTGAGACTCTCTCACTCTTTAATTTGTAATCACTTTTATTATTCGATATCTACAGAAAATCCAATGTGCCTCCCAGAAAATAAAAATGTCAAAAACTCATATTTTTATATTAAAAGTAAATAGAACATCAATAAAGACCATGTTTACATTCTAGAACTTAACTTGAACAATGGACAAATTGTATTATTGTCGTTTGCTTAACAAAGTAGAATATTGTGATGCTGTAATTGGAAGGCTAAATGCCAGTTTGGAGTGGTAATTGAGGTTGACTTCCTTTTGTACACAAAGTGTGGCCTTGAACACTGCAGCCCTTTCATGCAGGGGGAGCAGGGAAACAGTGGAATGTTAATTACAGTAAATGTGCAGGAGAGAGCTTGGTGGAAATGAAGAGGTTGCTGAAGTTTGCTGAAATATTTGTCAAGCAAAAGGAAAAAGGATCAGCCATTTTGTAATGCCATGCAATTACTCATATAATTGAAAAAATTAAAAAGACTCCTCGTTTCTTAAATGCTTCGTGTATAGAAGGTATTCAGCCAATCAAGGTTGCTGTTTTAGTCTGGCATTTTATAATTGACATGTATAGAAATTGGAAGTTGGAAGGAACAATTCATGTCCTGTTCTTCCTCAATATTGTCAATCTGATAATGAATAATGTTTGTCTGTAACGCTGACTCATTCATTCGCTGACGTTAAAGGTGCTGGCTCCTGAATAGTCAAACCCTCTCCCACGCATGGCAGCACACTGCGGCTGAGGAAAACTTTTAATTGTGCGTGGGGTTGAAGCGTTAGGAGAGAGAACCAACCAAGAGTGGAGTTTGAAGGAGAGGAGATGGTCTGCAGAAGAAGAGGAGATGGTCTGCAGAAGGAGAGGAGATGGTCTGGCTGCAGAAGAAAATCACGTGAATCGTGTTGAATCGGTTTGACGTCATTCTGAATCCTGATTCAGTCTTCTTAATGCCTCTCAGTTATACATGTTGCGATAGGCGCAGGTAAACAAGAGAAACTTATTCATTCAGCTCGGTGTGGACGTGATTTGTTTGTGGAAGTGTAATCAAGGTGACTTGGAGCTGCATGTCATGAACTCAGCAAGTCAGGTACTTAAGCCAAAAGTCAATATTGTCCAGTGGGAAAAGGGGGTAAACAGGCAATCCTATTAGGCACTGCTGGGTTCTGGCTTAGGAAACTCTGCTAATTGAAAAATCCTGCTTCATGAAATATATTAATTTGATCTTGAATATACGGTTTTATATGCAATATGATTGCTGGTATGGAATGACAAGTTATACATTTTAGTATGTTACTTATGCATGCCTGCTGTGTATGTGTGTGTGTGTGTGTGTGTGTGTGTGTGTGTGTGTGTGTGTGTGTGTGTGTGTGTGTGTGTGTGTGTGCATGTGTCTGAGTATGTGTGAGAGAGAGAATTGGACACATTTACTTTTGCAGTTGAGGGTAAATCAATTAGCTATTATTCACCAAGGACAAATGGGAAACAAAAGTCAAGGATTTACATATGTTCTGAATATTTGTCACAAAATACTTTAGCATTATTATTTTAGTATTATTGACAATATATAGAATTTTCACCTTCACACAAACCTAGAGTAAATTTTCTTGGTCTTCAGCATTTCTTTTTCAAGAAGGTGTAATGTATGTAATTGATGACTGCAGAAGACTGTCATTAGGCAATCAATCAGGACACAGACTGAAGTGAAGAGACAATTTGCCCTGTTTTCTAAATCCTCAAATTTCCTATTGAGGCTTAACAGTTACAGGGAGGGGTTGGTCGATACGAGCAGGGTCAGAATTACGGGGATGGGTTGGTCTATACGGACGTGGTCATAGTTCCAGGGAGGGGTTGGTCTATACGGACATGGTCATAGTTACGGGGAGGGGTTGGTCTAGAGGGGCATGGTCAGAGTTACGGGGAGGGGCTGGTCTAGACGGACATGGGCAGAGTTACGGGGAGGGGTTGGTCTAGACGGACGTGGTCGTAGTTACGGGGTGGGGTTGGTCTATACCAGGGGTGCCCACAAGTTTTCAGCTTGCGAGCTACTTATAAGATGACCAAGTCAAAAAGATCTACCAGGGGGGTGGGGGGTTGTGAGGTGGCGAACGAAATTTGTCGAGGAACGTAATTTGTTGAGCGGAGGGGGGGGGGGGGGGATTGCGTGTGTCAAACCCTAGACCACTACTTTTTTATGTCACGCGATCTACGCACATTCCTTTGCGATGTGAAAAGGGGGTAAACAGGCAATCCTATTAGGCACTGCTGGGTTCTGGCTTAGGAAACTGCTAATTGAAAAATCTTGCTTCATGAAATATATTAATTTGATCTTGAATATACGGTTTTATATGCGATATGATTGCTGGTATGGAATGACCCACCCCTGGTGTATACGGACATGGTCATAGTTACGGGGAGGGGTTGGTCTAGATAGGCATGGTCAGAATTACAGGGAGGGGTTGGTCTATACGGACATGGTCAGAGTTACGGGGAGGGGTTGGTCTAGAGGGGCATGGTCAGAGTTACAGGGAGGGGTTGGTCTAGACTGGCAGGGTCAGAGTTTTTCACATTGCCAGTTTCTTTTGTCTGATTTTAGCTGTTAAACATTTAAGGAATGTTGAGGTCCAATATATTCTTCATTGAGACCTCATGTCCCCTCTAGAGACGGCAGGTTAGACAGCAGCTAGTATCTCCAGTATCTGACTCAAGCTTCCGTTTGGTGCTTAACTATTCAGTTTAGCAGCATTCTGCTGTTCTGGTGGACTCTGTGGAGTTAACCAGCTCATGTGTACAAAACGATGAGGACCTTTTCTTACAATTCATTAAGTGAATTTTTAGCCTTTTAATGCTTCATTTGGTATAAGAACCAATTTAAGAGGACTGTGATGGTGGCAAGCAAGACCAAACTTGGCTTGACTTAATTACATGTTTATTTGTGTAGTCACCTGGAAGGTAAGTTCTGTATTCGGTTGTATAGACCACCATTCAACCCAGAGTCTCAACTGCTTCCTTCTACCGGTAGGTTCAGGCTTTCAGTGGCTTAGAACGACAGATGGAAAATCTCTTTCATAGCTCAGGACACTGGGCTATTGAACTGTGATCTTTTTTGATCTTTTTTTCAGCTGAATTGAAAATGGTGTGTGTGTGTGTGTGTGTGTGTGTGTGTGTGTGTGTGTGTGTGTGTGTGTGTGTGTGTGTGTGTGTGTGTGTGTGTGTGTGTGTGTTGGGGTGCTTGTGTGGATGTTCGTGGATGTTTGTGTGTTCTACATGCTGTGGTGGTTGCTATGTCTATTACATCTGGCTGGAAAATGAATTTCCGTTCTAGTGACAATAAAGGTGCTGAACTGAACTGATCAATAGATGATCTAGGTTATGGGCATATTAATCATACACAGGTTTGTTTTTACCCAGATGGTTAGCTGTGGCTGATATGGCAATTTGTGATTGTCAAAATTGTCAAATAGGCTGCCAAAGTATGCGTTAAGAGATTGAGGGATTGATTTAATATTTTCAGAAACATGCTCTCCCACTTTCACCCAGTTCTAATGGGAGGAGGTGTCAGAATAAAAAAAGGAGAAAGCTTTGTTTGTCTTCAAAAGGATTTTTACCCTCTCATAATTAAAATTTAAAAAATATTTTTAAGAACAGTAGATATTTTCCTCGGAGCTTCCATCATGCCAGTGACAGGAAGAAATTCTCCAACTGGATTCATTGCTTATTCTTTCTCTTATTCATGTCTCTAGTTCCTATACATGTGCCAATTACAAGTTCCAGTGCTGCTGTGAAATACGTTGGCCCAAAGTAACACTGACTCTGGACTTCAGGGCCTGTACTTTCAGCATAATTGCCTTTGGGATTGAGAGAGTGGGTGTGAGGAAATTTAGCCATGCATCAGAAGCGTGGTGGGAGAATGGCACAGAGTGGTGGGGGACAGACGTGTGTGTAGGACACATGAGAGGGTCCAGGAGCAGACTGAGGTCTGGAGCTGGCGAGAAGAGTGTCGTAAAGTCCTGCCTCTTACACAGGTTCTTGGGCATGTAGCAGCTAATAGAGGGGACTGTGCCAAGTCGTCCTCCATCAGAGCACTGCCGTAGCCTAATTGCCTATCCAAGCCTGAATGATTTGGTTAGACAGTGTGGGGCAATTATACGCGCCTTAGCGACAAATAGCACCGCGATGCTTAGCTAGGTGCCTTTCACACCCTTTTCTAAGACATTTCTGAGCAATTCAAATGAACTCCAATATTCACTGCAGTACATTTACATCTATGTTTATTCAATTAGCAAACAAAATGTGGGCTATTGCGAAATGTGCAGGCAGTTTGTGTCTCGCAGTGATACAAAAACATTCTTAATGCAGAGATCCAGTTCGGTGCACAGAGTGACTGATTGATGAACACAAGCATAGAGTGAGTGTTTACATAAGAGAATGTCAGGAACAACTGAGCACCAATTACAAGCTGATAAAATGGACCAGAAAGTGGAATACAGCACAGCACAGTTTTCTTACTGGGTTATATGTGCATATATTATTTTTTATATTGAGTTCGCAGGCATACACAGGGAAACCACACACAGAACAGCTCCACACAATGTAAGCACTTAGCACATAAAAAGACAAAAATCTATTTTTCATTTGGAATCTGTATTGATTTAGGGGTACATTACATACTGATGCATACCATTGTGTATATAATTTTGAGTCTAAATTATAGCACATTAGAGTGCTTTCTGTTTATTATGGACAATGAAAATCAAAACCTTTTAGCACTTGTCCAATAAGTTCTGAAAGAAATATCCTGTATTTATAATATGTCCAAGTATGTGTTCCAGCAGTAAACGTCCAAGATTTACTGTACCATAGAACACAGAGGCTGCTGAACTGGTCTGTTGCTACTGGCAACAGGGGAGATGGAAGAATCCATGGCAACATGCACTGGTGCTCACTGTGGTGTGGAGTGAGGCAAATACAGATATATGGAGTCTCTCTCCCAGCTGCCTCAAACCTGATCTCTTCCAGGTTATGCTCTGCCTAAGAATCCATTGTACCAGACAGTAGCTATAGATGATAAGAAAATCATTCTTCTGTTCATGGACATTTTTTTGTGACAAATAATGACTGCAGTATTTTAAATCACACTTTAATGTCTATTTTGGAAAATTAAAATGCAATTACTCATATGAATGCAGTGTGTATTCAGACAGAAGCCATACACAGAATACCGTTTATAGCTGAACAATAAGTCCTTAGTTGTGCATTTTTATTGCTTTAGCACAACAGCACGGTCAATGAATCAAACTTCAGATTTACTAATGCAGTGAATAGCGTATTATCTGTTTCAGGCTATTTAGAGTTGGCAGGCTACTGTTATGCTTGAATGGAAGTTTGACAGGAACTTTGCGAACACAATCTCTCCGGAACAAGCGACGCTAGTCGGCCCGCCAAGGCCGCCCGTCGATCTGGTCTTCTGGGATCAATGCAAGAAGGATTAAGCAGCAGTCCAGACATGCCGAAGGAAACATCAATGTTGTTTACCTGTTACCACGGCGATCAGTAGCCGTTTCAGTCATTTACAGAGTGCTCTCCAAAGAGAAACACTGGGTACCTGTACAAGTGTAGATGTACTTACGACTGTATGGCTTTTGGGCCCTTAATGTTCATGGTCAATATCCCTGAGAATAGAGCCCAAGTGTGATGCGTAAACACTGGTATAATGTTGTCGTGAGGGTTGTTGTTATGGATGTGGCTGGGTAGTAAAGCCCCAGGAACAGTGAATTCCTGTAAACTCCTGCAGGAAGAAGAGGCTGTAATTATCCGCATGAGCCGTTCCAGCAATATTCAAGCCCCTCATGACAGTTTTCTCCTTCTCCGTTTTCTGCGCAGTTACAGGTTATTATTGATGAGGTCAGATTTAATCAGGAAATGTTCAATTTCACAGTTGTGGCAGCGTCTTATGCATCACACGTTCCATGAATTATTGTTGCGTATCCTAGAAGCCCATTCCTCTCAATGACACTTAACTCCAGCATCCATCGTGGTCCAGCTGAAGACGAGTGGAGCAGCTCGGTCTTTGTTTTTTAGCAGCATCCACATGACACACCTTACTCACGTTTATATGAAATGCATCATTCATTCAGAGCAAATACAGCGAAACCTACTTATGGGAATGATGCAATATTAATGACACAAGTTGGGAAGAGACGTGAATGGTTATGGGGGAAATTCGTTCTCGTAGTCTAAAAGTAGTTACTCTAGAAAGGACAAAAAGATGTATTTTATGTCACTTTACCACTTCGTGTCTTTATGGGGAAACCTGCAGATGCACAGCCCAGACGCACAGCCCAGCGCTTTGGTCAAGGGGAGACAAATGGAGCATTCAAGGAGAAAAGAGGAGAAATGACTCTCTCAAGCACCTGCTGAATATTACCAGTCTAGGTATTTGCTCTTTAATAGGAGAGAGGTGTGTATGAAACAGCACGGGTTATTTTTGCAGTCATGAAAGCAGCAAACACTTACATGAAGGGATCTTGACGACAAGGAAGACCACTCACTGTCAGACACAACCTGCAAAGCACCATTTCTGAAACACTTATTACTAACCTGAAATTTCTAAATAAAAGCAAAGCAGCAGATGTCTGCAAAAGATCAAAGCGCCACCATATACTGTCACATAAATAATGATTCAAAGAAATATCTTTGCTCTTCTATAATCAAAAGGTTGCACAAAGAAATGAATGTATTAGGCTGATCTGGAGTGCCCCTATAACATTTTATTATATGGCTTCCTTTAATTGTGTGTGCTTAGGGTCATATCTGCCAACACAGCCCCTCTCACCTATGAGTTACCATGGAGATGAGGCAATAGACTACATTTAGGTCTTTAAGGAATAAGGCATGAGGTGCTAAACCACTGTCTAATGACCAAACCAACACTGATGAGCCAGTAAACCACACTCTCATGCGATCAATGGTAAATAAGACTGTAGTCATTAAAACTACATGACAGTAGCCATAAACTACGTTCTCATAATTAATCGGGACTCTTGGAGAGCATCGCTCCCATGCAGAAGAAGATAAACCTGCAATGTAATAAACCAGAAAGGGAGCTTTTATTGGCTTGAATTACAAACAGATGTTTAATTAAAAAAATGGTATCTGGTCTGGAATCAGCTCAGATTCCAGCTTCTTGGGTATGAAAAACAACATTGTGATGACAACATGGTCCTTGTTTTTACTGCACCGATAACCCAAAACGTGAGCAGCAGAGGGCTGAGGGGTGGAGCTAACCTCAGGACATCAGACGGGTCAATTACTCATCCTCCCAGTTCAGATAGGGAGTAATCAAGGCTGAAGCCAATTTCCTTGTGTTGACCCCAAGGTAACTGAGCACGAGTGACTCAGTGACATGTGCAGTCCTGCCGCCACCACCACTGGGAGGAAGTAGAATTTGTTTGCTCACCATTCTGACAGGATGAGAGTCACATATATGCATGACTCGTTTCACGTGACTCGTTTCACGTCATTTGAATTGTAAAGCAGCCTCTTGCTAATTAACTCAATGCTATTGGTTTTCTAAATGAAATAAATATGCAGATTTGAGATCAGATTCCACACCTGAATGCACATTTAGTCTTCTTTAATTGTTACCTTTATTTTATAGCATTCTCTTGTGTTATCATTACTGAATAAAAAAGCACTGTTAATCCACATTGTGCTACAAGGACTCAACTATTACAGTAATAATTACATTTAAACTCAGTATATAAACTCAAAATCACATCAGAAGCAATCATCACCAATGTAACTCCATCCATTATAACGTCCACACTCAAATCTAGGTAATTACTCCTATGGTATTGTTTCAGGTCAAGATGGACCAGAATTATTTATATGGGCAAATGTACTAAATTTCTCACACAGTTTTGAGCCTCAGAGTGCATATGAGTGATTTTACAACAGATGTTGGTGTATAGGTGACCAAGTCAAGAACTGTAAGTTCAAAGATATATTTTCTTTAAAGGTTAAGGACTGTATCATAAGGTTGTCAACTGTCACAGACCACACCTTCACCCATGTACAGGCGTGACCACACTGCAGTTCCCACAATGCTTCAGTGTTGTGACTGTGACGTAGCTAATAAGCATGTAACCATAAATGTAGGGAGACAAAAGCTCATACATTGTTACAGAATGGGAGCTTGTCTTCTATCTCAGTAATGACGTTCATCATCAAAACCCATTTCCATCAGCTATGAGCCCATTACGCACATTACCAGCATGGTGGGTTTTAGTGCTAATTTCCAAGCAAAACACCTTGAAACTAAAGGTGACTGCCTAATTTAGTAGGTCATTCATCACCCAGTTTACTTCTATGGCTTCGTACAGTCATACACCTGAACAGACAGACAGTGCAAAGGGTTGTCTGCATTTTTATGAGGCAACTGGCTATGTTCTCTATGAGTAGAAAATGTGGCAGGCTATCAGTCCCTAAGCAACACCCCAGTTTTCAGACACTGAAGCACTACACCACAGTGATCTCCTAGCAGCGCTATACGATAGCATCATCGTCTATGTTTACAGGACAAGCACAGAAGAAAATGACAGCAGAATTAGTTTAGTCCAAGGAGTTCTGGCATCCTGCAGAGTTTGTTTGCTAGCATTGCTGTTTAATAAGTGCTTTGGCAAAGTAGATTGAAGTGATTAAATTAAAACACCACATGTAAAAAGGCTGCATTGAAATACCTGGAGTCTGTTTACACCCACTCACATAGTGGCTAGTGGACAGCACCGCTCTCCTGACCCTTGCCATCATTGCTACAGTCTTGTCTAGGCTTAAGGCCACAACAGCCAGATCAATGCTAGTGAAACAGCAAGCAAATGGATAATGAGGAGAGAACAAACATAAATCTATCAGAATGAAAAGTGAATAGATTTAACAAAAGTGAAAACAAATACAACACACACTAGTTTGCCTTCAGGTGTGATTCTCACCAAAATAAACCAAACCCACACTACAAAATACACAGAAGAAGTTAAAGTGGCCAAAACACACAATCCTACATTACCTCTCTAACACAAAACATAGTCAACCCCAAGCCCAACATGAAGGCCTAATCTGTCAACAACCAATAGCTACTACCAATCACACAAAACAACTGAACAAAACACCAACATGTGGCATTCAGACTCACAATAACAGCCAAAAAGGCCCTTTATGCCAGTACTCTCAGACTACAATACACAGCACAACAGATAGTAAACAGGACACAGGAACAGAACACCCACAGCCTAACAAACACGCTGCATACACACTCAAGACTCTCAAGGCACTCTTCACGTCTGGTCCACCCTTTTGGCAAAGGCTGATCAGGTGACTTGATTTGCATGAATCTCTGGGATGGAATCCAGACTGGAATAGGTTGACTGAATCTGATCTGTAGGGATCTGGAATGCAAAACACTAAATACAGAGACAACATTATGTTAGAAACACCTCAACATTTGTATTATCCTTCTTAAAAGGAAGTATGGAATAACCCCCCCCCCGCCCACCGAATGCCCACCAACAGGTGTAAGGTGCTTTGAACAAAGGTAATACTCATGTATGATTTTCTAGTTTAACAACACAGAATAACAAGTGGGATTAGTAGATTCTGTGTAAATCAGGACGGTTGGTTGAAAATCAACATAAACTGAAACACTGTATGAAATCTAGTGGGGCAATACAGACCTGTACATTGTTAAAGACTTTTAAATTCGGGGAGGAGGTTCAATGGTGTGTTCAGTTTGATTTAACCATTTTCAAAAATGTTATCCATTTTGTTCCATCTTCATGAACCAAATGTAATATTATCTAACCATGTCTTTGGATATATATTTCATTTTGCACATCTGAGTTTTTTTGGAGATTATTCCTAACTGCTGATATTTCAGTACAAAATCAATTTTAGGTGGCACACATGCCAAATTGCCTCTCTCATCTGTCATCCTGACGAAGGTCAAAGACTCACACAAATGAAATGGGACAAAAGGCATGAAACATTAATAAATCAGGTGAAGGCAAACACTCCCAAAAAAGCTACAGACTAAAACAAAAAAACCCAAAACAAAACATAGCTACATGTTCAAAACCCCGTGGGATGAGTTAAAGAGAAAAGTCCAGAAGCTCAAGGATGCCATCCATGCCAGAAATAATCTTAATGGGAAAAAATTATATCCATCGATGTGTCTTGTCTCCACATCCAACACGACATGCCTGAGCACCCATCACATTCACAAAAAGACCTGCATCGAATGCCTATTCACATTATGGTTGCAGAAACTATGATTAAAGTCATTCTGTGGGAAATGTTGAACACAGAACAAAGAAAATGTAATATAGAATCTTTAGCTCTATATTAGCTCTATGTATAGCGAAAACTATATGTAGTGACTATTTTGCATGTTGCATGTTTGTCTGAATTCTGGTTATTCTCTGATGAAGGTAACATGAGGAAGGTAATGTGATGAAGGTAACATGATGAAGGTAATGTGATGAAGGTCTCTGGCAAAGGAGAATCGTGTGCACCTGCATTTCCTCTTTACAAAACAAATAATCTGATTATGGGAAAAAACCCATATATATTATATATAGTTAGAATATATTTTAACTGTATTTCTTTTTGGGATAATAAATCTTTGCTAGCATGATACGAATATACTGTCACATGTATAATTACAATGATCATTGCTGCCTGCATAATACAAATCATTTATTGTGCCAAAATGCTCAGTTTGTTTATAATAGTTGTCCCTGCTGGCCTTTTACCAGACAGAATGTCTCTTGATGGTAAACTAATAACAGGATATTTTTTTATTGACCTTACAATTGCCTTACAAAACCCTGGGTGCCTTGGAAACTACAGAGTCGTGTTCACATGCATTGACCATGAATTGTGTTCAACAGATGTCCAATAGAAACCAAGAGTAATTATTATAATTTTTAATTCAAACAAGTTTTTTTTTGCAGAAAAAATTTGCCGATCTACTTATATTTGACATTAATTATGCTTTGTTGAGGTTAGATTTTTTCCTATCCACTTGGTATCCACTTAATTAATGGCTATTTACTGTTTAACTCAGTATTTGGTGTTAATATAGGAAATGACAAATACCTAACAGAGACATTTGGTTCTGGTATGTTACATCAACAAGCTTAATTGTTTCAGGTAATGTACTGCAGGACTCCCACTCAGGCAACCAGAGCAAACCAATTACATTAGGGCTCATGTTTTCTAATAAAAATCATGTCTAATCTTTTGCAACAATAAGCACTGAACAACAAGGATGCAGCAAGCTTTCTAGCATTAGCACTGTCATGGCTTTTTCGTTATTAAATTACCTTATACTGTGTTTCTAATATGTTTGGTCCAACTAACACAGAGACACTTACTTGCATTGATGAAACATTAGGTTATTTCATCGCCAAGAGGTTGTTTCTGATTTGTCCAAAGCTATATGCCCACATTTCTTTTCATATAAGTCAGTGGTGGTTTCTTTCGTAAGTACCACCTCATTATAGCTGGAGTGTGTGAACTCTGACCTTCCTCACTGTTTCATAGTAGGAAATGTTTCCGTGTACATATTTAAGTTCCAAAGGTGTGCAAAGCTACAAGCTGGGCAAACTTAATTGGGTGTGAATTCAGAAGGGGGGGGGGGGGGGGGGGGGGGCGGAGGACTTTGGCACTTTTGGTTTTAAACTTTGCAGTGAACATTTTTTAAACCTGGCTATAATCCATCTATTTTAATTTGTTATGGCCCTGCCTGGTTTGTATGGTTTCAAAAGAAATGAAAGACCACACTGTGTATGAAAATGTATTTGCATGTTAATCAGTCTGTTAGTGATGAGATTTACTCTTACTCCAAGACTTAGATTTTCCATTGATGTGTTAATATCTTTGCCACGGCATCTTCATTAATTTCACATTACGAGAGTTGCAATTAAACTGCTAAGCCTCTGTTACACTGTGACAGCTGCCTTCAGATCGATATATGGTGTTTTAAGCTGTTCACATTTGCATATTTAAAGCTCTGGTCTTATAAAACCTGTACATGGTTCAGCACAGGATCCAACTGCCTGTGAGGCTATCAACAGTTGGTTAATAAAAATCAGAGCGAAGAACTCAGAAGCTGTGAAGTCAGAGACAAACTTTCCATTGCTGTGAAGGCAAAGAGATGGAAGACGACTGATAAAACTACTTTGTTCACATGTTTAAATTATTGATCCAACATAGAGGACTTTCTTTAAAAAAAAAAAAAAACTTACATGAACCTTCTTCCCCAGTTTTCTTAAGCCTTAATCCTTAATTGTCCATGGTTAGATTGGTGGGGCTGACTGATGGAAACTCACCACCTCCATGTTTAATGAGCAATTATTGCAGCAAATGCCCACATGAGGTCTAATCTGTCAACAACCAAGCAACCTTTCTAATGTAAGCAGTGTAAACTTTATAATTACTTTCAACACAGAATAATGAATCAATTATCATCCTGATTTCCATATGCAAGGCGAATTACTGCAAAGCTATGTCGTTTACTTGTTTAATTGATTGCTTTGTTTAATGAAGAACTTTACTGAAGTAACCACATCAGAAACCTGCATGGCTTCAGCTGACTGCTGCTCGTAAGCTACGGCCGCTGCTTCTGTTGTAGACCATTTCAGCCGCCAGCCTTTGTTATCAGCTCAGTAAAAGGATAACAGAGACACTTCCTTTAAGCCATGGAGTGCACAGCCAGGTCATGACTTCACTGATTAGAAAAACCTTCGTCTCGCTTTCACCAAGAGATACGACCGACCTGCCTGGCAGATGGCTCTGAAAACCAGGGCCATACCATTATGACTATGAGGGGAGCATGGATGCCATAAATGTATTCATAGTTTGGCATGTTGTTCTTCCGATCTCGGGGATCGCCACATTCCCGTCTGCAGGACAGTCCTCCCGGGAACGTCTCTCTCACGGCGTCAGGCACTCCACGCTCCCTCCCTGAGATGGAGGCAGCCTCCGTTAGAAATGCAATTAACCACACCACAACCCCACCCGCCACCCCCCGCAATGAAAAAAGAAAGACAGGCCCTTTTTAGTCAGAACATGCATGGGCCAAATCACTGATCCGTGTGACCATCAAGTTGCGTACAGCCAAGGGCTATGATAACACCACACCCTTTCTGGATCTGATAACACCACACCCTTTCTGGCTCTGATAACACCACACCCTTTCTGGATCTGATAACACCACACCCTTTCTGGCTCTGATAACACCACACCCTTTCTGGATCTGATAACACCACACCCTTTCTAGCTCTGATAACACCACACCCTTTCTGGATTTGATAACACCACACCCTTTCTGGATCTGATAACACCACACCCTTTCTGGCTCTGGTCCACCCAAAATATCACACTTCTTAAAATATCACCCATCAACATTAATTTGCGAGAAATAAGTCAGGTAATCAGGGGGCCTCTACAGTGGGCTGCAGTGGGATGGGCCCAAGGCAGTTGCCTAGCCACGCCTCTATGCAAAGACAGCCTCTGAATCAATGTATTGTTTAACATGGTGTTGTCCCATGGTGCTAAACCAGCTGACATGACTCGTTCTCGCCCCCAACTGTGCAATTTGGTTAGCAATACACCCGAGCTAAACTATCAAGGTGAAAGTCATCATAGTTTGCTTACCTATTTTGACCCAGCTCCTAACTCAACTTTAAGAATAGATTAATGGCGATATTTTTTATATCGCCCGATAAGAGTATCACATTATCGAACGCCGTTAACGTCGATAACGCAGATAACGGCCCACCACTAATATATATATATATATATATATATATATATATATATATATATATATATATATATATATATATATATACATTTTCTTTATTTATTTATATTATCACTTTCCCATTAAAATCCTTATACCTGAAGTGTGAAGAACCTCTATACTTGTCCCCGTGTTCCCTGATCCCACAGACCTCATTATTCAAGCTGTCTCCATCACAGCATAGCACATAGCGATTTTCTGACCAAAGACAGAGATCCCAGGCTCTTTCAAAGTATTCCAAGTCAAAAGTGACTCCCACAGGAGACTTTGCACAGATGGTTTAGGCAGCGGCGTTTTAAAAGCTTATTTCATACTACGCATTCCACAGCATTGAATGGAATTATTGGTATCTGTGTTTTATTATGATGCGTTGGAGTGAACAGGTGTAGAGACACATATGATAGATGTGAAGTGAACAGTGCCACATAAATCAGACTCTTTGTTACTAATTAAATACAAAAAAACCCTTAAGATTCAGTTTATATTAGCCTTTAGGGACAATAACAAAGGTAGTGTGTAGTGTGTGTGTGTGTGTGTGTGTGTGTGTGTGTGTGGGTGTGTGTGTGTGTGTGTGTGTGTGTGTGTGTGTGTGTGTGTGTGTGTGTGTGTGTGTGTGTGTGTGTGTGTGTGTGTGTGTGTGTGTGAGCATGCACACATGCATGCACATGTGCACGTGTATGTGAAATCCCCACTTACACCTCATCAAATTCAAAACACCTTTTTCAACACATTCCTATCCCTCTTCAGACATGCCCCTATCACCACCCCCCCCCCCCCCCCCCCCCCCCACACACACACACACACACACACATCCGCAGCATATGGCATGGAAGCTCTGTGATACCTTAATTTCTTCTCCCGTTTCCTGTACAAAGGATCAGGCAACATCACATCCACACTTAGCTATAAAAGCATGAGGCCTCTGTAAAAAAAAAACAGGTCACCCACTCAGTCAATCCTGCTATTCACTTCTTTGTCTGAAACTCACCTCCAGCCCACCTGAAGACCACCTCCAAGCTCTGCTCTCATAACTCGACCCCTCACTCTCATCTCTCTTCTATGTCCTCTCTATCCTCCTCTTCTCATTGCTGTCTTTGCTACTCTCTCTGCGTCCCATCACGTTTCTAAGAACCTCTCTTCTGTCCAGCCTTTCAAGGCTGCTTTTCTGAAGCTCCCTCACTCTAAAACACTTGCTTTGTCTCCCTAATACATGCCAGTTTTATTATGAAGCGCTCCTCTCACAAAAGACCACATGCTATAAGAACATGAGTTTTTATTTTTATCCTGACACATTATTCTCCTGTTGTTCACACATCCTCAGCGTCTTTTAACAATTTTGGCTATTAACAGATTCTTTATGACTAAGCTGACAACACCATCCGCTGTGCAGGTTCTCGCTTTTATGGTTTTTATTTTGTGTTCTTTGTCAGAAGAAACTCCTCAACAAGCTACCATCCTCTGTTGTCGGGAGGTTTTCAGTACGTTCCAGAATAATTGCCGTCCTCTGTGAAAACAACAACAACAAAAAAAGGTCTTCAAAAGACATCTTTGTTGTTTATCAGCTTGATCTTCCCGCTGAAAATATGAGAGAAATGTAACCTTTCAGGAAGGTAAAATTGTTAAAGAAGTCAATTACTGGTGGATCTAGATTTTTTTATGAACAAAGAGAAGTTTGTTCACATTCCAAGATTTTATCAATTTTAACCATATCTGATTATTCAGGGACTCACAAGTGGTTATCTGTGACTTCATATTTTACAATTATCTAGGTATATACAGTATAAGGTTAAACACCTGCAGTCAATATGGGAAATGTGGAATCAGATCAGATTAGATAATCCTCAAATTAAATGAGATTAAAGGTTATTGACAAAAATAATTTTTCTCATCTCCACTCTACCAGGACCTCAGCAGAGACCTGACATTTGACCTGGTGCTTTGCAGAAACGATTTTGAAATCACATTCAGATTTTTGAGACATCTGATTATATTACAGCTATAATCTAGGCTACACGTGGTGCTTAAAATGAGTTTGTTAGTTTGTCAGTAGCACTACAAATTATATTTCTTTTTTTTCATCAGAGGAGAATCTGATAAGTCACAATTAGCATAATTATTCAGTTTTGATGGAACTAAAGCATAAGTGTAGCTTTTGTCACTGAAGGTCTGTCTAAAACCAAAATAACATGCATAACAGAAGTATAATGTTAAACAGACTGGCCCCTCTCATGGTCATTAGACCAAGGTCCTCGCTCAACAGAAGATCGTATGACCAGTGTCACAATGTTTCAAGGTGAGGGGAACAGATCACCACAAAACAACAACAACAAAACCACAAAACATGAACATAACAGAATCTGAAATGAAATCACTGAAATGAATTCAAACCAAAGTCAACACAGTGGAACTGGAGGAGTGGAGAAATGAAGAAATGGTATTTCATAACATAGCTGAAACAGATAATTCTCCGAAAACAAAGCAGTGATGCTTTTACTGTTGTAATCAGAAACGAACCGTTGATTCATCTGGGTTGGTGTCTTTAACACTGTGCTGCCAGAACTTGGTCCTGGATTTTGTACTGGTAATACTGGTGTGTATTGGTTTATGCCACAGAACATAGGTAACTAGCAGTGATCACAAAGTCCAGGACTACAAATTGGATTTGAGAAAAAGTCTGTAAATTGTGCCTGACATTATTGGGCTGTGTTGAAGCGTACACATCCAAACCTACACCAGACAGGTGCGCCCAGTACAGAGGGCAGCAGGCCTAAGCCCATGAGAAGTGTTTATAATGAAGAGAGCATCAAATTGAGATACAAGTTAGATGTTTCTAATAAAGCAGCTCATGAGTATCCTACATTATAGTTTACAGGATCTTACTCCTATACCAGCAAGTGACCTTGTGACCCTGAGGTTACAAAAAAGGCATCTTGGATTGACTTGTGTGTCTGTGTAGTGTTTAAACCCTAGAGATTGTTCTCATATACATGAAATATCTCACCAATATGTCTGCAGGTATCACAGTGCAAATCCCAATATCATGAAACAGCAGGAGCAACTTCATCACATTCTCCCCCCACTGATTTTGGAGCTGCATCACAACATCCATGATGCTCACAAACTTTCAGCTGTCCTGCCTCGACCCACGTGGCCGCGTGAGAGCACACCTCCTCAGTAGCGCTACAGGACACCTCACGCTTCACCCTGCACACCCTCAACAGCCTTCACTGTCGCACTGCCAAGAGGCATTTTGATGTAGCTGAAATACTTGTGCACCTCCCCCCACCCACTTCAAAAAATACAGTAACCATGTCTATCTCCTAAACAAAATGTACACAAACCTGTACACAGTGCTCTCATTATATCTCATTACTGCTGTTCTCTGGGATGGCTGAGTTCAAGAATAAACCACAGAGACAGACCCACCATAGCCACAGATACATGGTAAAACACACAAGTCTAAATATAAGGATATGCCCCACACACTGATTGCCTGTTAACAGGGCTTGCTATCAAGTGTAGGTGTGTACATGTACACTTTCAGCTGAGTGTGCATGATTCTAAAACAGCTTTAAAATGATCTTTTTACAGATTAAATGAGGGATGTCACTTCCCACTTTTGAAGGCCACGTCTCTACTTTCTAAATGAAGTGCACCTCTTACACGTCTATACTAGAATGATCTCCTCTACTATATACAGACCTGTTCTCACCATCATGAAACAACCTTTCTTGTTTTGACTTGGGAATAAATTTTTGTACAGAACTCTGAAATAAAAGTGCCACAAAATAATGTTGGATTCGCTCACTAATGTGAATGGACTTGAACACAGAGCCTCATGAACGCGGCTCGCCGGTGTTGACGCGGTCCCCACCCGTTCCTTGCTCAGACTCTTTTTCATTCTTTATTTTTTTTTGTTTTAAATCCAAAAGATTCTCTCCTCTTTTAACGTGTCGGATGCATCCGAGTAGACCCGTCTGCATCTGTGTCATAATACTGCGAACTACATTTTGAATACTTCAGAACGTCCTTGTTTATTCAGCATTTAATCCACTCTGCCGTGTTCCAATATTGATCCCCTGTTCTTCGGACTCCAATCCTAAAGTGCTGTGACACTCCTGAAGTTTCTTGCCTCTGAAATCACCGTGGCCTTCTTTTCTGCAATTGCTCAAAATGCTAATTGGAGTGTGAAAGCAATCCCCTGTAATGCATTGGGGAATTCCCACAGTCTAGATTCGAAAATAACAAGCCAAAAAAAAGTGGGGGGGGGGGGGGGGGGGGGGGGCTTTTAAATTCCAATTGCCACTAGACATCCGGATGGCCTTACCCTGAATGCATTTTCATAATTAATACAAAAGTCTGGAGGAAGGTGCCTTTCCTTGATTGAAAGGTCCTTATGCATTCCCCTGGCTAAATATGCAATGGAAAGTGTAAACTTGGCATGCAGGGAAGATGACATTTGAAAAAGAGCATGCAATATTCATTTAAATTCAAAGTGCGGCCCTAACACAATTTTTCTGCTAAGCCTCCAGCTGAATATGAAGGACCGAATGCCCTTTGGAGGAGTTTTGTTTTTCACGTGCGTGTAGCTTCCAACAAGCAGTGTGGTCAAAACGTACTGTAGTTAGTCCACTGCACTGCTTCAAAGTGCCCAAAATCACAATAAAGAGATAAAGTCTCATCATTCTCTAAAGTGCTGACCAAAAAGACATTAAAAGCTGTGCATTTCTTTGGGGAAAACCACCAGTGGAATTTGAATAAGAGATCAGGTTTGAGGCACAGCCGATCCCTCGGGCTCCGCAAGGCTGGGACGGATGTTGTTTGGCTGCTGGGAGAGTGCGAGTGGGCCAGGAGGTTCGGCGTCGGAGGTACGTGGGTCTGCCAGAATGGGTCAGAGCGGGCCGGTGGCCAGCGGATCAGCCTCCTTGCACTCAGACGCAGGCGGATTCGTCTGCTGGGTGGGAAGCCTGCATCCAGCCACGGGCTGCACCGAGCCACTTCTACACCAGCGCTGATTGAACCATTTACAGGGGAATGAGAATGGCCTGTGCTATATTGAGTTCCTCTCTGCGGGCACTAGACACAGCGAGTGCATTGAAATGAGAGGTAGCAGGCCGAGCCAGGCGGGTCTGTACTGCTGGTGTGAAGGCAAAGTCCTTCATTTCTTTATTGCGTAAAAGATTCGATGTCCTTGCTGGTTCATAATTGGTTGCATTTTGAATGGTTATGAACCTTTGTGAGCATGACGTGAGAGAGCTAACTGATTGGTTAGATGTAAACTTTCAGACAGCAACAGATACTAAAACTCCAGACTCTTTTTATTAGATGGGTTTGTTGTCTGTGTTTATCTTTAGGCCCAAATGTATGAACCATTGTTTTGATATTTGTTCTGTTCATTGTGATAAATCAATTTCTATCACACTGTCATTTAACATACTCACACTGTGAGCTCTTTAAACAATACATTATTCAGGTGAGATCTGGGTGCTGGTTAATGGACCCCCTTGTAAATGATTTATTTTGCCAAGGTTCATGCTGAGAGTTGTTGATGATGAGGCCTCTTCCTCCCCATTTCCCTGGATTATCTTAGCCCTTTGTATTCAGTCATACAAAGCCTGAAACTGTGGACAAGGCAAATAGAAATTATAAACCATTAAGTCATTTCAAGCACTTACTGTGCATATTAAAGGCTCATTAACCATTACTTTCTCATGCATGTCTGATCATCTCTGGAAAATAATTTTCTTTTGAACAAGTAAAGTCGTTACCTTTGTGGAGAGTCACTTTCTTTTTCATTAAAAAATGGAGAAAAAAAGAAATAATTAAAAATTGTGTTACCAACAAGTAAGAAGAATTAAATCTCTGGGTTAAAATTAGGTTCCTGTTTAAAATGTGTTTTTCACAGGCTCTGTGTTGACCCACCAACTATGAAATGAAGGAATGTTGTGTTGTGCATATAATTTTAGAACATGAACATTCTCAATTTTTATTTTTTTTTCCCAAATATCATTTCCAATTTGTTTCGGCATATATTCTCTCTTTACATGTAATTGGGAAATAAAAACCTTTAGTCTGCTTAGATTTTTATTTATTTCTTTTTTCATTTGGACACCACGTTTACACTAGTCACTGCCACAGATCTGGGTGGTGTGGAGCACATGAGTGGTCATAATGTGTTGATTTTCAACATGAGCTCCCATCCAAACGCCACGACTTTATGAAACATTGATGTCCCCTAATTTCTTGGCAGAAAGCTTGGAGTGGTAATAACGTGTTTCTCTCCGTGCTGCCGTGCCGGACCAGCGACAGCAAGACTGCGGGCCATAATTATCCTGTTTGTTCAGAAGCCGATGCTTTTTTATTATTTAAATCTCTTTGGGCAGAGAGAGAGTGGGGAGGTGCAGCTCTCTACCATTTTCTTGTCATGTTGTGTTCGTCAGTGTTAATGCCCTGCTCTGTAATTTGTTGCTGTTTTGTCTGCTCTTTTCTCATCCTGAATTAGTGAATGAAGGCTTCCCCTGGAGCCCAGGGACCAGGGTCAGATTATGAAGGCTTCGATTTGAGAAAAGCACTGGATCTAAGAGCCGTGGTGTTCTGCAGACCTACAGTGGCAGTAACAAGCAAACCTTTTCAAGGCACCCATCCTTCCAGGGCACCACGGCATTTTGATCCGAGTTCTTGTGTGGTATCTTTTTTGTATCTGTGTGCTATTATGGGGGGTTTATTATTAGGGTTTTAGTTTTGCTATTCAACTGTTCTACCTGGCTTGCCTACAACCAAGGATAGAAATACATGTAGGTGAAGGTTAAATTTCTGTGAAAGCTCAATAATTTCTCAGACTCCAAAATATGATTATGTTGGTAATAGGCTAGATGAATGATTATGTGTATATGTAACCAAGTTTACAAAGTTCCTGTTAAACAGGAGTCTGTTTTGTCAAATGTTTACCATACTGCCTACCTTACTTAGAGGTAATAATAAAAGAGTGTGCAATGGAAATCAGATACTTTAAATAGAACTTGTATTAGCATACATAAATGTATTAAGTCTATATCTGATACTTAATGCAAGTTTATCCTGGCCTTATGAAGATACAACAAAGAAAATGTAATTAAGCAATTAACCTGATTAATTAACCAATAATAAAATCATTAAGTAAATAAAAACAACAAAAAACTGATGCATTGAAATCAAGTTGTGGTGCAGGGTGCCTTCAAAGAGACACACACACATGTCTTATCCTCTTATTCTTATTCCCCACAGCATAACAAATGAACAGATTCAGGTTAATCAACAGCAGTCAGTTTAGTGATATCCACAACAGATTACGTTTCCATGGAGGACACCCTACATTCTACATTTACTTTCAGGACGGTTCTGTTGCACAATGCAACCCTTATTAAATGAACCTATGTAACTGTAAGTAAGCCTTTTCCACCAAACAATATGCTGCAAAATGAGCCCAAACATGTCAGTCATGACAGACTGACATAATCAAAACACAAGTGGTCATTTTTATTCCACTTCTTTCAGAATTCCTTCAAGCTCATTTTCCCAGACGTCTGGCAGTACTCTGTTCCTCTGTTCTTCTCTTCCCACCCATGGTTTCACAATGGAACATCAAATTCTGCATCTCCCACAGGAACGTCACATCCTGCCACCTCTGGAAATGCATAAAAAGAAATTGGTAAACCACTTTGCTGCCACAAAAGACACACCAGCCTATCGTATCTCCGTACTTTCATACAGTCGTGCTGTAATTATCCCCCTCCTTTGTCTATTGATATTCTTCAATCATTAAAGCATTGCAGAGCTCCACTGATTTGCACCCCTGGTGTGGCCATCTTGGTTTTAAATCGCAATCTGCCACAAAGTCTATACGTCTGTTTTGAACTCTATCGATCGCTGAATTTATGGATTACTGGTTACATGTGGCATGAACGAATCCCCCCTGGACAGATCCACAAGAAGGTAACCCCAAGCAGCTCCAGTGCCAACTACCACACAGAGCAGTGGGTCCAGAAAGGCTTGCAACAGGAAATATCTCTGCTCTCTGCAGTACGCTGAAGCTATGCCACATTTATAGCCAAACAGTATGAAATTCCATCTCATATTTGTGTTCAAAATACCAACATTAAAATGAGCATCTTTTTTAGACAACACAAGAGGAAAAATACACTCAAATATTTACTGCACTGCCGTTGCCATCATTGCTTGTTGCTAGGGAACTATAGGAGTGTATTTTATGAAAGAAACGTTTACTCTTGGTGGGAAATATGACATTCCCATAAATAAATTAAAGCCATATGTTTTTTTTTTCTTAGAACCCCCTCAAACACACACACAGACACACACGCACACACACACACACACAAACACACACAAACACACACCTATCATTTGTCTATTTTTAAAGCACTATGAAAGACTGATGTCTGGTCTGAAGTGTCTTATACACAATAGCATAGTCACTCTTTACAGGAACAAAAACTGATCCAGCTCTATAAACCCAATCAGTTCTAGGACAAAACCACATTCCCGCTAAACTGATGTATAACCCACTAACAATAGAAATCTCACCAGCATAAAAAAATACCGTAATGCTCCCATCACAGAATGTTCCCTTTGACCTGTTCTACAAGATAGAGCTATGACAGTCTCTTGAGATTATGACATCTCCTCACAAGCATCTCCTCACAAACATCAGAACATTGTGTGAGCACCAGCATTGCCTGCAGTATTGATTCCAGACTCATCACCTAAACGTCCTGTCTGCAGCTAAGACATGTAGTGACCACAACACTCCTAATAGTATCACCAAAACAACACTCCTAATAGTGTCACCATAACAACACTCCTAATAGTATCACCAAAACAACACTCCTAATAGTATCACCATAACAACACTCCTAATAGTGTCACCATAACAACACTCCTAATAATATCACCAAAACAACACTCCTAATAGTATCACCAAAACAACACTCCTAATAGTGTCACCATAACAACACTCCTAATTGTGTCACCATAACAAGAGACAGAGGAGAGTGATTCCAGTCTCCAGCTCCCAGTGCGATGTTTCCCCACCCTGTGCACCTACACTGGCTTTTCTGATTTATGTACCACTTTGCTGTTTATGCTAATAGTTACATGGCCGCTTATACTAACTAAAGGTGAAATCTGGGCAAAGGCATAATGTATTTCTATGATTGTGAATGCCATCCTAGCCTATTAGGGCTTTAGTCTAACAAGGAGTCTCTTCTCCTGAGCAGCTGATTGCTGCTTGTGAAGGGGGTCGCTGTGTACGCTGTGTTGAATATTTGTCTGCACTGTAATTGAACACTGACCAATCAGTATTTATTTATTAGAATCGGTGCCTTATAGGTGTAAAGTTAGAGACTACAGCTCAAGTGTTGTCAAACACAGTTTGTGTCAACTGGTCAGTTTCCACGGAACTGCTGCTAGAAGGTTTTGAGAGGCAGACACTGGACCCACCGGTGACACTGATGCAGCTCCAGAAACACACGTCAAATGTGTCAGCACTACACCCACAGATCACGTCTCCAAAGTGTCAGTGTGGATACTGCGCTGAGAACGGCCCGCCACGCAAAAATATCAACGCTATTTTGAAAGAGGCGGCCGCATGGTCAGAAACCGACACCTGATGAATGGGACGGAGGTTGAGAGACCACGCAGGACGGTGGGTGAGCTACTAACCTCCCACTTCACCTGCAAGACAGGTGCTTGGGAAGGTACCCGGCAGGAATGCACCTATAGGACAGGTGTACATAACGTAGCAGCCAATGAATGTGTGTGTGCATGAGAGCCGTTTCTAGGAGCCGTATCTCGCGGCGGCTCCTGAGTGTGAACACAAGCAAATGAAAATCACGAGTGCCAGGAGGCAGCGAGTTGCAGCATTAGTTCCACAGCACCAGTGTGGAGGCTGCTGGCTGCAGAGTGAACACCTTCATCTTGGTCTTCATCAATGGACTTATTGATTACTGTAATGTACAATATGAAGCTATTGATGAAATGCATTTCACCCCTCATGGATCAGGAGTAGGGCACCATCAACCTTAGGAGCATTTACAAACACCAACATCTGCTGTTTGTTCTTGTACTGTTTACAAAATATTTTAGAAAATGCAAATTATGTTGCTGCTATATATTAAACACACATATTTTGATATTTGTGCTGTTTTTTAAACCGTTATATATGTAATAATAAGCTACATTTATCTATCTCTGATCTCAGGGGGGTCACAAGACAAAGTTAGGGTGTTTACTGCAAAGAAAATCAAGACCATAATTCTTCCAGGCAGACTTAGTCTTTGACATGAGGCCTGCTTATACTGCCATCAAGTGGTGTATGGCTGTAGTACAAATGCTACATAGCATTTTAATGACCACTTTTACATTAATTACTCCCACATTTATGATATGCTAAACAATCTTTGCAACTGAAGGTTAGGCAGTGATATGTTTTTTTAGAGAGAGTCTAATAAATAACTGGATTCAAATAATCATAAAATGGCCTATCTTTAAAAGGCTGCATATGGAGTCTAATTAAACGCATCATGGCCGTGTGTTAAGAAAGCAAATCAGTGCTCCTTGCTTTCATATCCATCTATCAGAGATCAAGACTCTTTTCATTTCTAGCTCAAATATCACGGAGGCCCAGCGTTGGTAGAAGACGGCGAGTATGCCTTCTTACGCTGAACCACAGAAATGTCAGGACAACTGTGGCCAGGAGGGGCTGTTGTGTGTGTAGGAAGGCAGAGACAGAAAGGTCAGGTGCTTTAGGCTGCGGCTGGCAACCAGTACGCGCTGCCTGAGACGCTGGCATTGTCTTGGAGCGGACAGCCCCTGCTGCCTGTTCCTGATGGGAGTGTTTTCACATTGAATCTTCATTACAATACGGTGAACATGCATGGCTAGGTCGCCATGTTCCGCTACACAGGGCTGGGAATAAATATTTTCTATTTTATGCATGTTAAAACGAATCTGTTTCACCTTTCCAAAAACCACATCTGGGAATAGCATCGGAAAACCGCACGTTTCAAACTGTTGCAGCATATTTTCAACATATTATTTGATTTCCATTATTTGCAGTCACATTCAGGTTCAAATTTCAGGTACCACCTTGGCTGCTACGGCCAGTCCCATGAGCAGGGATCATCTCTGAGAGTGCGGCTGTCGTCCTGGCCCTGCTGGAGCGTGGCACAGGGGCTGGGCAGACACTTCCCGCCCTCTGGCCCCATCACAGCACCACGAGTGTGACCCCTGTTCTCCAGGGCCTGCTCGGTGGCCCAATGTCTCACTGCTGCCTGCAGGCAGGACAGAGAGAGAGTGGCACAGACCCTGTACAACAACACACCTGGGATCTACACTGTGGCCCACATACACCAGGATCCCATCTATCTAGGCGCTCTCATATTGGAGACACTGGCCAGCATAAAATGGTCTGTAGCCTTTTAGACTTTTTTAGCCCTTTCTGATTACTCATATACATGCTTATGATATATATGAGTACATCAGAATGAGATTTAATAGAGATACTATATGTATAAAGAGATTATTGGATTGATATGTAACAATTGAAAATATTTGTTCCTGTTATAGAGCATTCCCTGTGTTGTAAAGCAAGCTGGAATTGGTTACTCATATCAATGGTTTCTACAATTATATTTGATCATATAAGAATTGGCAAAAAGCAACACGGCATTAGAGTGCAGTAGCAGCACTTCATTTATTTTGAAATGAAGCTATTTAAGTCCAAATTTAATATGTATTACTTTTCCAGGAGACTGAAACTAAAGAGATTAAGCCTTTTAAAATCATCTGTCATGATGCATTAGGACCAAAACTATTTGGTCTGGAATCTGTAGCTGGAGAAAGATCCTCCCTGACGCTGGAGAGAAGCACGTCTGCAGAGTTAACTCCGCACTCCTGTCCTGCACACCAAGCTCTTACAGACCATGTGGACATTAGATGTGGCATGTTAGATTAGTGTTATGAACACCAATAGGTCACTCTGACAACTGGGCAAACAGGAGCACTGTTGGATTTAGGTGGATTCACCTAGTTTATGATATATGGTAGCTGACGCAGGTATTCTACACTATCCTGTCCTACATGGCACTACCCTCTGATGGCAGCTAGAGGTCTCTGCAGTCTCTCTATGTATGTGTCTGTGAAAACCCATTTGCATAAGCAGTAGAAACACAACAGGCTCTGAGTTTCAGTGCTTCTGATTTTATATTTCGGAATGCCAAGCGTCTTTATTTAAGCGCTCCAGCATGTCAGTGACTGTGTGTTTATCAGCCCTTGACCTTAGCCCTTTCACACTTCTACAGAAGACAAAGTAAAGAAAAAAGTTGACATCTTCTACTTATCATACTAAATGTTCTATACATATTTTTGTTTGCTTCTATTTATATAGGAAATACAAGCAATCTACTCAGAGCTGGGTTGATGTCCATTCTGGACTGATTTTACCCAGAATTTCCTCCACGCCTCTGTAGGGTTACTATTACCATAATAATTATTCTGTAATATGAGAAGCTTGCTTGGTTTGCTTGAACATTCTTAAGATTAAATACCTTAAGGAGCAGTTATCAGATTTCATCCATGGTTGCTGCAGCTATGCACCAGGGTGCAGGTGGCCCATTCCACCGGGCACAGTGTCCAGCGTGAAGGGCCACAGCCACTGTGTGATCGCAGTGTGTAACGGTCCCCGTCACACATGAGCAGTGGTCACGCATCACCAAAACTGGGATGAATCACCAAAGGTGAGTTTGAAGGAGAAGCAACATGACTGATGACATTTTATACACATCTTGTTTTCATGAGAAAAAAAGGCAAGCAAGTATCATGGGTAGAATGACTCAGCTGGGGGACGATTACAGGACAAATCAACCACTGACCTCCTCAGGATCTAAGGATAAATGTTTTTTCTATAGGCATCCCTAATCATGATTAATATACACAGAGTTTCACTCAGTAAACCCCCCCTAAATCTTGTTAGCAACACCATCACAGAACTCTCTTCATAAGTGAATATCTGAAACACTATGCTATCTCCACCAAGGCCAGAGGCAGCAGAGGATGCAGAGAATGTTCCCTGAGCAGGAATCATTAAAATACATGTAAAGCCTTAAGGTGCAGTGCATTTTAATCCACTGAATATTTAGTGTAGTCATCGCTGGTAATTTTCAGCATTAAATAAATTGGCCATATCCTAATGTTGCCAAAAGGCTACGAACAATCCCACTGATAAACATATCAGATTTTATTGATATTTTGGCTATTAGACACATACAGTATGTGGTGTGTCATGATCCTGATGATCACTTACACAAATACTCCAACTGTTAAACGTCAAAAGAATATATTTATATATTTTTCAGCTTTCACAGCAAATGATTTTGGATGTTTTAAACAAATGCTTGAAGTTACAGATGTACCAAATGAAAATGTTCCACGGACATACACTTTGCTGCATCTTGCATTTTCATTTGAATCATTTCAGTTTGCTTCAATTTCATGATCAAGTTAATCAGACTAAATTAGTAACATATGATAAATCAACCACGATTGCCCCAAGGTACATACTAAAGGTAGAGATACTATCCAAATTATTTTACCATTCAAGATTTCTAAACTTACATATAGACATTCTCCTCTGTATGGGTGTATATGGAACAAGTCACTGAAGTAAACAATAAAGGATCATCTAAAAGTTATCTGAGCATCCTACTGACTCAACTATTTCAGGTTTTGCAGTGTTATCAGGAGAAAACAACTTTCTATCCTTCGACTTTGGAGAACAAGAAGTCCATAGCTGGCCCTGGTCTCTGGATTAGCTGGATAGTCTCATTTCCCTGCAAGGCAACATTCAGGCTACAAATTTGGACTGTGTATTTGGTGCAAGGTAGGATCATTAATCAGCCGGATAATTGATCTGTTAGTCTGGCCCCTAGCAAGGCATCACCTTTTCTGACATTTCAAGCATGTTATCACACTTCCTCTTTCCTTCCAAAACATGTTTCTCTTGTCAATCTTTGTTTTTACCTCCCATAAACGTCAAAGTTGTTCACTCTGTCACAAAGAAATAACAAACTTTTGTCCGTCTTCCACTTTCTGAAGAAGAACAGAAACTGGCGATAGGTGGGC
Organism: Brachyhypopomus gauderio; assembly: GCF_052324685.1. Lineage (NCBI taxonomy): Eukaryota > Metazoa > Chordata > Actinopteri > Gymnotiformes > Hypopomidae > Brachyhypopomus > Brachyhypopomus gauderio. The sequence continues at coordinate 10,443,044 of NC_135220.1, read as the reverse complement.
TTTGGAAAAAAGATCTTGTCAAACAGAAAGCTGAGTTCATCTCAGATTTAATTGACTTGCACAACATATGCTTTCTAGAACTGAGATCATTCTGAGGAATTCAGCAACATCAATAACCATCTTTGTAGGCACACGTTTGGGTAGGAGGAATATTCATAGGCAGGTTGTTTAGGATGAAAAATGTAAGTGGTGAATTCTCAATGCATTCTATTGTGTAGGTGAAAATAATCGTCACCAGTATCTCTCTCGAAGCTTGGATGCCTACTGCACCCAATGTTAATCATTCACTGGCACAGGGAGTATTCCTTCTCTGCTCCTGTCCAAGAAGCACCCCCCAACTCTAAAACTTCATGAAGGAACTGGACATCCTTATTGTTTTCTTACCCAACAGACAGGAAAGAACAGCAGCTGAGAAAGCAAGAAACTGATCTATCATGAAAAAGTTTTGACTTTTGATAAAGAAGTCAAAGAAATCTGGAGTCACATGTCTGAATCTCAAATGTTTTGTCATTTTTTTGTCACTTTCAAATGTTGTCACGTTCACTTGTCACTTTGAGGAAAAATGTCACAAGATCTGCTATTAGTTTCCCTCTTCCTCCACACCCCCATTAATCTGTATCATCCTCCTGCCATCTCCTTGACAAGTTTCTCTCCTTCTCCTGAGAACATTCTGGAGCTTCAAGCTAATCAGTTTACTTCCTGGCTGCTCAACCTGATCCTATCTACAGTTTTCCACAGTCTTTAAGGATCTCCCCTTCTTCACTTTCATCCATCACAAATATCTCTATATCATCAGCTGATCATCAGTTCAGAACTGCTAGGTTTGCTTTCCTCCTACAGTAGTGCCACTCTTGATCCCACCAACACCAGCAGCTGCTGACTCTCCTTTCTAAAACTCTGGAATGTGTTGTAGATAATCAGTTCTCTCTCTCTCTCTCTCTCTAACAAATAATGGGTTTCAGGATCCCAAACAGACCACTTTTAATATAGCACACACATCACAAAAATTGCCCTCAGAGCAGTTACTCTGATCATTTAAAGATCATTTAAACTGGCCTTGGTCCTGGCCCTACTAGTCCTTTCTTTAGCCTTTGATATAGTCAATCAAAATATGTTTCTATCCATCTTCACTAGTCTTTGCATTACTGACACCGAGTGGAAGTGATTGTGTCCTTCCTAGAAGAACACTCACATCGGGTGACGTGGAGAGGCTCCATATCTACTTCTAGCAGAGTCAACAGGCGTACCAAAAGGCATCTTTTTTTCAGCATGCTGCATTCTCTGGGAAAGGTAATATCCTCATATGGAGTCTTCTGACAATGCTACACAGGTGACAGTACGCTAATCCTGTCCTTGCTTCTCTCAGATAGTAACTTCTCAATTTGGAACTTGGCATGCCTCACCAACATCCCATCATAGAGGGTAGTCTGTGGCAGTGAGGGTATGTCCGAACACTGCTGGGCATAGAGGCAATTCAGGTGAACTAGGAGTAATTAATATTGAGTGCACTTGTGTCTTATTGCCGGTAGCCTATTTAAAGTCCTTTCTCTTCCAGTAGGTGAACCAACATGGAGACAGAGACCAGGTGACAGAGCTACCAAATAAATTCTACAGCACAGACAAGTGCAGTAAGTTTATTTATATACTACTTTCCCCAGACAAGAGTTACAATGTGCTTTCTAAAGTCAGATTACAGAAAGATAGTAAAACAAGTAGGACAAAAGACGACAACAATAAAACCACAGTACAACAGTTAAACAACAAACTCCAGTGCAATAGATGAACTTGAAGGCCTGGATGAAAACACATGTGTCTTTAGCTGCTCTTTAAAAGAGTCATCAGAGACCACAAACCTCATAGCAGGAGGCATGCAGATTAGGTGCACAGCCACGGTTCAGGTGTAACCATGGCAAATACATGATCTTCATAAGTAGAACATCAGAGATCTAGCTAACCTGAACAAAGAGAGTAAGTAAGCAGGTAGATGGAAAAAGAGCAGGTGAGACTCAGAGTCTGGAGCCTGACCAGGCAACACCTGCGCAACACACGCTGTATGGAGCAGTACAGATCCTAAATTGGATTCTACCCAACACAGGAAGCCAGTGGAAAGAGCCCCTTTCAGTAAAGGGCTTTTATATGCAGTTTTGGTTAGATCTGAATGCTACCATTTCAAATATCAACTGCAGGTTTTCTTCTGTTGTTTTTGTGTTTTCTTGAGTAATGAAGAGACATGTGGGTAATCTACACCTGACATCCATCGTCTTCCTTCATACCTGGTGCCGAATATACTGGGCTGTCACTTAAAGCCCAATTCCATCAAAGTAGAGTCATTGTACATTCCTGGTACCTGCCCATGTCACAATCTTGCTCGTGTGCCTAGTAAAGCTCAGCATAATCCAGTGAACTCAAGAGATAAGGGAGGCGTGGGCACACGTTGTGGAATTAATATTCACACCTTGACCATGCAGTCTGTGCATAGTCCCTCGCTATCTTCAAACTGAACACCCAACACTTCAAAGGGCACAGAAATTACCCCTAAGCAGTGCAAGAAATTCCATTAATAACCAGTCCTGCACTTATTAAAATAATTTTTGGCATATCCTGTGGTCAAATAGTAAAAATTAAAGACAAATCAAATTACAGATCAGAGTTACAGCTCACACTCTCAGCAGGACATCCTGGTTTAGGCTAGCTGAGACAATGTCATCATAATTAGTGTCCAGGGCCTTGGGAGATATCATAACCTGAGGAATGGAAAACTTAGCACAAAAGGCCTGGAGTTTCTAAACATACCTAAAACTTATACTCTAGTGTGTTCAGTGCCTTATAATAAACAGCTCAGTGATCAGACTTGTGATCAGGGATGTGAGGATCAGTGCCCCATACATTAGAGGGAGAAGTACCTATGTAAGAATGTGAACTTTGGTAAGAGTAGGGAGGTTTACATGGTGAGTAAAGTCAAAGTTTTGAAGCAAATCTATAAAGTCAGCTGGAAAAGCAGTTACACGAAACAACGTGAATTATAAAAGTACCTGAGAGCAGCGCTGAAGTCAAACAGTACAGCACTAGACACTAGAACAGCATGTGGGAGGATGGAGACCAGGATAACCAACAGAGGCTGCCAAGGTTTTCAGAGCCCATAAGACACTATAAGATGTGACTTGATGAATCAACCTGGTATTTACCATTATATGGAGCGAAGTGAAGTGTGAAGACAAGTGACTATTAACCAGTAACTCATTCACACACACACACACACACACACACACACACACACACACACACACACACACACAACACTACTATGTACTATATAAAAGAGCAGTGCTTTGTTGACATCTATCAGGTGGACACCATGTCAGAGACTCCTCCTCTGTTCTCAGAGGTCACGTTTTAGTTGCACTATGTTTCTTTGGAGTGATGGGAGCATTTCCCTTCACATGCACACACTGTGTAGGGCCTGAAGTTCTGGATGAATGTGATTACATGTAATTAGGTACATGAAATATGTGGCACTAAGACCCAGCGGCAGCCCAGTCCTGCTGACCATAACTTCCCAGAAGGGGAGTTTATATGGTTAACATCAACTGTTGTCCATGTGAGTAGATTATTTAATGTGTGGGATGAGGTGAGGGGGAGGAGACCTCTTGTTTGAAGTAAATTGTTAGAAAATTCACAAAGTCTGGAATTGCTGACACATTATTACACGTTATTAGAGTTACTACTAGAAATGACTTGAAACACAGTTACATTTTCTGCAGAACAGTGCACATAATTTTTTGTCATACCGCAGTGAATATATAATTGATAAACATAATTATATATATATATATATATATATATATATATATATATATATATATATATATATATATATATATACAGTGGGGAAAATAAGTTTTGTGCTTCTCAACATGAACTCATTCCCGACCCAGAGAGAACATTCCATCCTTTTTTGACTGAGTACCATGGTGTCAGATTTAGAGGTTTTGATTCTCATCACGGCTGCTTCAAATTCAGCTGCTAGCGGATCCAGAGAGAGCTGGAGGTCCTAGCCTGATGTGGTCAGTGGTGTCAAAAGTGGAGGCAGAGAACATGGCCCACTTGGATTTAATGTCACCAGCATCCCCCAGGATACCTTAGGATCTTTCTGACAGGTTCCTGTACCTGATATTCCCAGCAAACACAACATGTTTGGATTCACCAGGTCTCCCCGGCATCCTCAACTCCCATCTGATCCAACTCACTGCTAGGCGTCCATCACAGCTCAGCTCCTTCCTTTACCCACGCGTCCACAACACATGGACGCAAGTCTGATGACATTACTACGAAGTCCATTATCAAGCAGCGATCTAAGGTGACATGGCACAATGTGCACTTATGGACACCTTAAAACAAAACCACAGCAACAGAGTTGAAAGAAATAAAAAAATAAAAAACTAAAAGCATGGTGGAGTTAACATTAAACATGCTTATTAAAATTAAGCATTAAAAGCCCATTCACCACTGAAGGAGGGGAAGGTTCACTCCAAACACACACGATGCAGGTGAGGGCGGTGGGTAGGAGGGACTTCATAAGTAAAGGGGGGAAAAGGCCCACTTTGATTGTTCTGAGCCTCACAATATTGTGTTACAACACTGCTGCTTAGCCTTGGTATTGAGGCGTGAGGAGTTGAGATGACCTAAGAGACTCTTGGGCAGAATATGGGATAAACAAATCAATAACATATTGTAGAGCTTATCCATTGAGGGCTTTCAAAATAAATAGCAAAATCCTCCAAGAGGACCTATTGTTTTCTTAAGCTCTATTCAGGAAGAGTATCTCATTCATAGAGATCACAGGATAGATACTCTGCTACCTGTTATTAAATCAGATTGATACCTCCCCCTATAGAGATGACAGGGCTTTCTGCACTGTGAGACACAACGAGCCATACATCATCCCCAGCATCAATAACTCCTCTTAATTCCTTTGTTGAGTCTTAAATTCTTAGTGAGTCAGTGTGGACACCTAACTTGTGCTGGATGTTCTATCTGGCTGCTTTGGTTGTGATGTCAGTGTGGGTTCTACAACACCAGCCGGTCCACACCATAGAGAACTGCGCTTGGTCAACATGGTTGACATCTTGCTGTGAACTCTCCGCAGGCATCTTTGTAGTCCAACAGGAGCTGATACTAGACACGTGATACACTCTACACAAGAGTATTAAGGATTGACTACACTCAGTGCCCTCTTAATGGTGGTAGCATTCATAGCAGGAGAGATTTCAGGCAGGATGCAGGTGTCTTTACTCGAATCTTTATTTACCCAAGTCACCAAAGGTTAACAGCTTACACATCCCCATTCAGGTTCACTAATCTAAGCATTTACAGGGTAAAGTGTGTATGAATGAGGGCTACTCAATGGCACAAATGCAGAATCCCACTACAGCACGTGAGACATGTGGAGTAGTCGGAACTGAAAAGAGGAATGACTCGGCACTTGAGAATCTGCATTCTTATTCCCTTGCTCTCTTATGCACACACACACACACACACACACACACACACACACACACACACACACACACACACACACACACACACACACACACACACACACACAAACACACAATTGGAAATTATTCCAAGACCAAGACTACTGGAGACCACAGACACACAGTCAGAGCCTGGATCAGACACTTTTTTTAAAGTGAAGAACTGAGATGAGTATCACAAAAATATGTTAGCATTCTGCCTAAAATTCTTCTCTAAAATCACATCTTTGCAAGGTGTCATGTTAACGTAAATTTCATCTAGATAAATGACTATGGTAGGTTTATATTTCAGCGTAGCTACACATTTTTTCTATGAATTAAAAAGAGCAGTAGAATAGTTTCACTTATGAGTAAAATAATTCTCATTGCATTTGGGGTTAATTAAATCATCTCTTATAAGTCATATGTATGGTTCTAATATGGCTCAATGTGAAGAGAACAATAAGCAGGTAGACACAAAGAAATGTATTGGCTATATTCAGTTTGTGGTTACAAATGCCCATAAAAAAAACTTTGAATATTCAGTGCCTTAAATATTTAAAAAATCACAACAAAGTTTACTGATGTTGATGATACATGAACCATGGATAGAAATAAGAGGATTTATAGAGGAATTGAGGTCTATGAACCAGCTGACCCAATTTAACACAAGTGAAGGTGTGACCATCTTTTTGGCAGAGACGGCTCCCAGGCTAAATGGCATCCAGCATAGAAGATATATGAAGACAACGATAGTGTTTTTGCTGCTTTGGTTTCAGAAGAGTCTGATGAATCTCTGATCATGTGTCTGCATGACATACTGTAGCTTTCAGCCCTGACAGCTGGATCTCAACATTCAAACTGACCAAGAACAGGATCAGCAAAACAGAGTATGAACTAGGAATGAGACCAGTAGGTCAACAATTACCCAAGAATATTGCACGACAAAAACACAATCGCCATAGCACCTAATAAATATCTGAGACTGAAGGAGATGGTGGTTAAAATACATAATCATGAGGATGTACAGAAGAGAACATGACCATTTTACAATTATGCACAGTGCTGTTTTAGAAACTGTGATTTTAGAAGAGTGAAGCAAATGTTCAATAATAGCATGTACCAATCAATAACGATAAACACAAGGCTACCAACTGATGGAGACACAGAAATATAATTAATTACTGGGAAAAGAGAGCATATTGTTTTCCCAAGATATGAATAATCTATCAGGTCCATCTTCACAGGCATATCATCAAGTCCCATGAGAAGATCCCTCTTCATCGCCCTCAGCTCATCAAGGTAAGCAGTGCTGGCTGTAAGGTTTTCCATAATCATGTCCACATAAATGTTTGTGTCCTCAAACAGCTCTTTCTCTTCTGTCATTTCTCCCATCATCACAGGAGCATGTGCAACGTGTCAACTGTCCACAAACACTTTCCTGGCACACGTGAGATTGAGTAGGAATAGCACATCAGTCGCATACGGAAGCACAGAATGTGAGGTGGGACAGCATCCAAGGGTCAAGGAACCTGGAGGCTCAGGAGTGACTTGTGATCTGTTTCCACCTGAAAATATCGGAACCTTTCGAATGACCAGGTCAGCCCCAAGGACTTCTTCTCAATTTGTGCCTTCAGGTCTTGAAAGGCTCTGACCTGCTTGACTGCCCACAAAGAGTAATTCTTAGAAAGGGATCTCGCAAACGCTGGTCCCTCTCGGCCAATCGCGGGATGAACTTCCCCAGCTAATTTACCATGCCGGAAAAACTGTGTGCGTCCTCATACCAGCACATGTGCGTCATACTCCACCCATGTGTGTCCTCATACCAGCACATGTGCGTCATGCTCCACCTGTGTGCGTCCTCACACCAGCACATGAGGGTCATGCTCCACCCATGTGTGTCCTCATACCAGCACATGTGCGTCATGCTCCACCTGTGTGCGTCCTCACACCAGCACATGAGGGTCATGCTCCACCCATGTGTGTCCTCACGCTAGCACATGAGAGTCATGCTCCACCTGTGTGCGTCCTCACACCAGCACATGAGGGTCATGCTCCACCTGTGTGCGTCCTCACACCAGCACATGAGAGTCATGCTCCACCCATGTGTGTCCTCACGCCAGCACATGAGAGTCATGCTCCACCTGTGTGCGTCCTCACACCAGCACATGAGGGTCATGCTCCACCTGTGTGCGTCCTCACACCAGCACATGAGAGTCATGCTCCACCCATGTGCGTCCTCACACCAGCACATGTGCGACATGCTCCACCTGTTTGCGTCCTCACGCCAGCACGAGAGTCATGCTCCACCCATGTATGTCCTCACGCCAGCACATGAGAGTCATGCTCCACCCATGTGCGTCCTCACGCCAGCACGAGAGTCATGCTCCACCCATGTGCGTCCTCACGCCAGCACATGAGAGTCATGCTCCACCTGTGTGCGTCCTCACACCAGCACATGAGGGTCATGCTCCACCTGTGTGCGTCCTCACGCCAGCACGAGAGTCATGCTCCACCCATGTATGTCCTCACGCCAGCACATGAGAGTCATGCTCCACCCATGTGTGTCCTCACGCCAGCACATGAGAGTCATGCTCCACCTGTGTGCGTCCTCACACCAGCACATGAGAGTCATGCTCCACCTGTGTGCGTCCTCACACCAGCACATGAGAGTCATGCTCCACCCATGTGCGTCCTCACACCAGCACATGTGCGTCATGCTCCACCTGTGTGCGTCCTCACGCCAGCACGAGAGTCATGCTCCACCCATGTATGTCCTCACGCCAGCACATGAGAGTCATGCTCCACCCATGTGCGTCCTCACGCCAGCACATGAGAGTCATGCTCCACCCATGTATGTCCTCACGCCAGCACATGAGAGTCATGCTCCACCCATGTATGTCCTCACGCCAGCACATGAGAGTCATGCTCCACCTGTGTGCGTCCTCACACCAGCACATGAGGGTCATGCTCCACCTGTGTGCGTCCTCACGCCAGCACGAGAGTCATGCTCCACCCATGTATGTCCTCACGCCAGCACATGAGAGTCATGCTCCACCCATGTGTGTCCTCACGCCAGCACATGAGAGTCATGCTCCACCTGTGTGCGTCCTCACACCAGCACATGAGAGTCATGCTCCACCTGTGTGCGTCCTCACACCAGCACATGTGCGTCATGCTCCACCTGTGTGCGTCCTCACGCCAGCACGAGAGTCATGCTCCACCCATGTATGTCCTCACGCCAGCACATGAGAGTCATGCTCCACCCATGTGCGTCCTCACGCCAGCACGAGAGTCATGCTCCACCCATGTGCGTCCTCACGCCAGCACATGAGGGTCATGCTCCACCCATGTGTGTCCTCACGCCAGCACATGAGAGTCATGCTCCACCCATGTGCGTCCTCACACCAGCACATGTGCGTCATGCTCCACCCATGTGAGTCCTCACGCCAGCACATGTGCGTCATGCTCCACCCATGTACGGCCTCACACCAGAACATGTGCGTCATGCTCCACCTGTGTGCGTCCTCACACCAGCACATGGCTCCTGTTGGCTCCACCCTCAGGTCTCAGCCTGACTGTATACACCTGCCACATCTCACCCAGACCACTGCACATTTTGGGTTAACCTGCCTTCAGCATCTCGATGGTGATGCTGTCTAAACACGCAATGAGTGCCATCTTACAGATTGCAACCCTTCCCAGCAATGCAGTGTACAGATGTCGAGTGACATACACCTTCTTCTTCCTTTTGCCCACAACATGCGGCAGACTCCTGCTTGGTCCCCGCAGAGACTTTGTTGATTTTCAAAGAGCAGGTGTCTGCTCTGTCTGCGAAGATTTCTTTTAAAACTTTGGGCAGAATTCAGCCATGACATCAGCACCAGTATCAATTTTGAATGGCATATGTTTGTTATTTATTTCAGTGTTAACCATCCATGACTCACCCGCCCCTGTTCTACTGCCCCTGTTCTACTGCCCCTGTTCTACTGCCCCTGTTCTACTGCCTGTTGTCAGGGCCAGCCCTTCCATTAGGCGACATAGGCAAATGCTTTTTTTTTTTTTACAAATGAATAATTAATAAATGTGAAAACAAGCAAAGTCCACATAATCATAATTTCATTGTTTAATAATATTAGTCAAATTAATAATTCTTATAATAACACCACACGACACCTCTCACCCGCGTGCCAACCCACCCTCCCGCGTGCTCTGCGCCCCCGTGTTACTGTTTCTCTGTGGGGAAAAAGACACCACAGAGTGAGTGACATCTCCCTGTAAAGACGTCAACAAGGCAGAAGTCCTCTGGTGCCCAGGGTAGTAAAAGGAGAAAAGTGGAGGAAGAAAGGTGGCAAAAAACAGGTAATTGTAAGGAATGCCGTCTGATATGTCCCTCCCAGCTACACCTGCTACTAATTACCACGCCCCCTTTTCAGTCACATATATATATATACATGTTACGGGCATCTGCGTTATCAAGTCAGACCTGTTAATTCGGATTGCTTACTGCTGCGTCTCGTTTGGCACCGGCCAATGGTTGTGTGTCTAGGCTCTCTAACGGGGCGTGGTATGGGTCTTAAAATCGGGACAGCGCGCACTGGTACGGGAGACTTGCCTTGCAGATAGACTTGCAGGTAGACTAGCAGACCGACTCGCAGACTCGTAGAGCCTCGCAGACAGCTATTGACCATGTGCGTTATGATCCGTGAGAACATTTTATTGTAAATCGCGCTAAGAGTGTTTACTTGACAGATTTCCATCCAGCGTGTTATGAGTTGTGAGAAATCGTAGCGCGCGTTAAGAGAGTTTCCTTGATTGATCTTGACTAAGTGCGTTGTGAGTTGTGAAATCCTTTTGATTGTAGCACGACGCGTAGACTATGATCAACTGTCGTTTTATGGACGCGCCAAGAGACGTGATTTTAGTAGCGCGTGACGAGTATAGAGATGGGCATGTTGACGGCAAATAGACTGAGACACTTTATTGTTTGTTTGGTTGGTGTTTGTATGTAATGTTGTTGGTTCGTACTTTCTTATATGTGGACAGTTTAGTTGGGCCCTTACACTACATTCACAGTAGGGGAACCCTTTGTTAACACACTAGTTTAGGGGCACGTGCCATGTATGTATGTTATTGAGGTTAGGTTTGGTCAGGTAGGTTAGTGGTCTTATTTTTGTTTCTTTCCTTTGGCACGGTCCTCAGTCCACTTATAAGAAGTGTTTGTCTATTGTTCAACACTAAGTAAAATGTGGAAATTGAAACCTTGTGTCTGTGTCCTAGTTCTGACAGTTCACCTCCACCCCTCCGTGTCTTTCTTTGTTCGTTCGCCCCTACCTAGACAGGGGCGGGTCGTAACATGTGGGGGCTCGTCCGGGATTTGCATAATTTTGCATGTTCCCGCCCACGGTGTGGTGGTAACGCGAAGTGCCTGTTCTAGGCCGTGGTTTGCATCTGGTGACCATATAGTGACGTGCTGCTGTTCGTGAGTGTTTCATAACCCATAGTCGGTAAGTTTCCCTGTGTTTTTTTTTTTTGGGGAGAAAGCTGCAATGTCTCAATTTCAGGTTAGTACGTTCCTCAAGGCTCCTTGTTTTCAGGCATTGGATGCCTGCAGAAAGGACGATTTAATGGCGTTAGCTGGGCATTACAACATTTCGGTCGTTCGCTCCATGTTAAAGAAAGAGATACGTGATTTAGTAGTTACCCACTTAGTCGAAGGAGGGGTTCTGAGTACACAGGCTGTGGTAGACATGACGTGCAGGGCACTCCCTTCCGTTTCGTGTGGGGGTGGTGAAGCGGAGGACGACCCGTTTGTAACTCAGGACGCGGTCATGGAAATAGCTGAGGGTCCAGCAGTGGGCGTGTTGCCCCCGTTTACACCTGGCTCACCGGTGATGAGTGACTCTCTGTGTGGTCAAGAACCGCTGGATTTGCGCTTGGCGTGAGTTCAGTTGGAGGCGAAAGAACGCGCTGAGGTGAGGAAGCAGAAATTCGAGTTCGACCTGGCGATACGCAACTCGAGCGAGAGGTGCGTTTACGTGAGCTTGAGCTAGGTGCCGCTCAACCGGTGTTTCAATCTGCTGCTGTAGCGCTGCCCTCTTCTCCTCCCACCGTCACCGTTGGTCCAAACACGTCTCCTCTCCGCCTGCCTACACCGATTGTGTCTGCTGTGAATACGTCTCGATTGCCTGCATTTGATGTGAGTAAATGGATATCCCTGGTGCCTCCGTTTAGAGAAGCTGAAGTTGACACCTATTTTAGCGTGTTTGAGCGAATTGCGGTAACTCTTGGTTGGCCTAGTGAATTTTGGTCCTTGTTGTTGCAATGTAGACTTGTGGGAAAAGCCCAAGAAGTTTACTCTAGTCTGTCGTTACAAGCATATGAACTAGTCCCTGAGGCTTATCGACAACGTTTTAGACAGTTAAAAAAACAGCCAATGCAAACGTATGTCGAGTTTGATCGCGATAAGAGCGTACTCTTCGATAAATGGTGTAGTGCAAATAAGGTGGTCAATTTTGAGTCTTTGCGCGAGTTAGTCTTGTTAGAAGAGTTTAAGAATTGCCTCCCTGAACGGGTGGTGGTTTATTTAAATGAGCGCTCCGTGACGGCTGTTTCGCAAGCTACTGTGCTCGCTGATGAGTTCGTGCTCATGCACAAACCTGTGTCCAAAGTTGTTGGTGCTTGCCCTAAGGAAGAGAATACGTTGCCTACGTCGGGACATATGCGTCGCTCGCCGGTACGTTCGTCTCCGTCCCGCGAATGTTATTACTGTCACAAAACTGGTCATATCGCTCGAGAATGTTTAATGTTGAAGCGAAAATTAGAGAGACAAGGGAAACCGCCGGGTGGCGGCTCTACTGTCGTTGCGTTTGTGAACAAGGCTCCTTGTAACATGTCCGTTAAGGAGTCCCCCTTTCAACCTTTTATGTCTAAGGGTGGCGTGAGTTTACATAAAGATGAGACGACTACTCCTGTTCGAATTTTAAGGGATACTGGTGCGGCCCAATCACTGCTTTTAGCTAGCGTTTTACCTTTTTCTGCGCAGTCTTTTAGTGGTGTACATGTGTGTAGAAGTTTGGGGACACGTTACATTAAAGTGCCCCTCCATACTGTACACTTGAGCTCGGAATTCGTGGTAGGTGAGTGTACGCTGGCGATATGTGACACACTGCCTATCGACGGTGTGGACTTGATTTTAGGCAATGACCTTACAGGAGGTCAGGTGTTTCCCAGCCTCAAAGTCGTAGACGCACCTGTTCCGAGTAGTATTGTAGATCCTGTTGTGTTTCCTGCATGTGCTGTTACTCGCGCTCAGGCACGTAAAAACGCAGATATTGATTTGTCAGATACTTTTCTAGCTGATGATCAGATGGAGACTTGCTTTTCCAACCCTAGTGTCCGTACAAGTCACGACACTAAAGGGCAGGATCTATTGCCGACGATAGAGTGTAGTGCTGGTAGAAAACAACTTGTTAATGAACAACAGTCGGATCCTTCTCTTTCCCAGTGCTTGGATAAAGTAGGAAAAACAGTAGCTGGTGATAGTGGGTGTGGTTCTGTGTCTTATCACCTTGATCGTGGTTTATTATTGCGTTGCTGGATTGACATCAAGAATGCGGGTTTGCGTAGTGTGGATCAGATAGTGCTGCCTGTTTCTTATAGACAACACGTGCTGCGTTTAGCACATGACAGTCCGTGGTCTGGCCATTTAGGTATAACGAAAACATATGACCGAGTTTTGAGGTGTTTCTTTTGGCCTGGTCTCAAAAAAGATGTTGCTTATTGTCGATCCTGCTATGTCTGTCAGTGTACTGGTAAACCAAACCAGGGTGTTGCTCCTGCTCCTCTTTGTCCAGTGCCCATTATGAGTGAGCCTTTCGAACGAGTAATCATTGATTGTGTCGGTCCTCTACCAAAAACAAAAGCTGGAAATCAGTATTTGTTGACAATTATGTGTTCGGCTACACGGTTCCCTGAGGCAGTTCCTTTGAGGAAGATTACAGCTCCCGTCATAGTGCGGGCTCTCATGAAGTTTTTCTCTCTGTTTGGGTTACCCAAAGAAATACAAAGTGACCAGGGTACAAATTTCACTGCTAAGTTGTTTCAGCAGGTCATGAGTTTGTTAAATGTGAAGCATGTGGTTTCCTCCCCATATCATCCTGAGACTCAGGGTGCTCTGGAGAGGTTCCACCAGTCATTGAAGGCTGCACTCAAACGTTTTTGTTTTATGTCACAGAAAGACTGGGATGAAGGGCTTCCGTTTATAATGTTTGCGTTCCGAGGAGCTGTTCAAGAGTCTCTTGGTTTTAGTCCTGCAGATTTGGTATTCGGTCATTCGTACCGTGGCCCTCTTACTTCGTTTAAAGAGTTTTTACTGTCAGAACCCCCTCATAAACAGCGAAGGTCTGTATTGGAATATGTGTCTACTTTCAGAGACCGACTGTATCATGCATGGAAAGTGGCAAGAGAAGCCCTACAGACCACTCAAACACAGATGAAGTGTGCATTTGACAAGAAAGCCGTTTGCCGTGATTTTAAGCCTGGGGATAAAGTCTTGGTTTTACTTCCTGTGCCTGGTTCTTGCTTTTCAGCGAAGTTTGCTGGACCCTATCAGGTGAAAGAAAAGTTGAGTGACACCAATTACGTGATGCAGGTCCCTGAAAGAAGAACTGGCATACAGTTCTGTCATATTAACATGCTGAAGTCTTATACTTCTAGGGATCAGTCGGATGATGACGTCTCCAATGGAGTACCGGTGTCTTCTGTGGGTTTGGTGGATAATGCTGGTTTTGCTGAGATGGATGCTTTGTCATTGCGTGCTCGTGCTGTAATACCCGCTCAGCTGTCCAATACCCAGGCATTGTCTGCATTACCATCAACTCTGGTGTGTTTGGATGAAGCACAAAGAGACGACATTATGGAATTGGTTCATGACTACACACATTTATTTAATGATGTGCCTACACAAACCACCGTAACCACACACCATGTTGAGGTCCTTTGTAACAAACCTACTCGTGCCATTTCTTGTAAACGTGACTCATTTGAATAAAAGCGGTATACTTCCGCAGTTGGATCCCTCTCTGTCTGGTCAATACGTTACAGTAATATAATGGTAATATGTGGTGAATTAACACTATACCATTGGCGTCAGGGACTTCAACGCCTTCTCTGAAGGTTAATTGATCTTTAAAAGGATGCTATATCTATTATATGTAATATATGTTAATAACGCTTCACCAATAATTTGTATTTTCCCTATAAATCGGCTTTCAAATCCACTTTTCGTGCATGTGATGGAAAAAAAAACTTATTGCTGAAATAAAAAATCAACCAATCAGAATATTTCACACTGTTGTTTCTAGGTAAAAGAGAGAAAGGCCCTCCCCCCATGAACTTCTGTTTATCTGTCACCTACCATTGTCTTTTACATTGAGAGCTTTTATTATAGATTGGCAGTTTTATCAACCAATCATATTATCGAATTAGATGCAGATGCACTTTTGAAATAATAATGTTGCAGTAGGCAAATTGCTCTAATTTGCACTGGTGGTAGTTGTTGTTTTTTTTATTTTTTTACATTTATTATTTATATTTAAAAGTTGTTCTCTGCTGAAGAACTGCTGAAAAGCCGCGGCCGGGAGCTGAAGGGAACCAACTTCAGTATTAACGATCAGTTCCCCAAAGAAATCCTGAAGCGACGCAAGGTCTTGTTTCCCATCCGCAAGAGTTTCATCCAGGCAGGTTCCCGGGCTGTAATATCAGTGGATAAACTTTACGTGAACGGTCAACTCTACCGCGACACCAACACAACACCATGGCTGTTCTAAACAGGTGAACTGTATCAACACCGACACCAACTCCTTACTACACATTACTTTTCGCCTAGAACAATAAGACATGTTTAAGTTTAAATAACTAATGCCGGTCTAATTAGCACCGTACTGTATGTTTTCCGTCATTAGTCCTAGTTGTTTATACTTTTTTAGTTGTATATGCACTTTCAGTGTACGTCTCCTTTTCCCTTCCCCTCTCTTTTTCTCTTTCTACACTCACCCAGCGATTTGTTCACCCACTTTCAAGACTGCAATGTATTGTATGCACACACACACGCACATGCAGGCAGGTAGGCAAAACAGACACACACGTAGACATATAGCACAATCTCACACTAAGACACAGGAGATACACACACATGACCGATTCATGCAGGCACAGACACACAGGCATATAGCGCAGACGCAGACACATACACGAAACATTCAACACAGGCATACTACACAGAAGTGCAACACACACACCTTTAGCAACCATCCAACACTCAAACAAGTAGTTTTAACATTAGTTCACTGAAGTTCGTCACATGGAATGTACGTGGAACTGGTTCGAGGGAAAAGAGATTGAAAATTTTTAATCGGCTAAACGACTTACAAGCAGATATTGTCTTTCTACAGGAAATACATATGTCCAAGACACCCACATACACTCTGACCTCTCCTCAGTTCCCACACTTGTACTCAGCCTGTTACAACTCAAAACAAAGGGGGGTGGCCATATTAATTAACAAAAAGATAAGCTTTTCCATTAGCAACAATATAACAGATCCAGATGGTAGATACATAATACTCAACCTATCCATTATAAATATGCGTTTATGTTTTGCTAACATATATGGGCCGAATGTTGACGACCCCTCCTTTTTCCACAGTATTTTCACTGCACTCTCTGATCACTCTGACACCAAACTAATAATAGGAGGAGACTTCAACTTGGTACTTGATCCAGATATCGACAGGCTCAGTACAGCAGTGAGTCAAAGGAACTGGCAGTCTATAGACACCCTAAAACAATATATGAACGATTTTGGGCTCTCTGATGCGTGGCGTTCACAACACCCCACTCTCCGGGACTACTCTTTCTTTTCGGCAGTACACCACTCACATTCTCGTTTAGACAACTTCTTAGTTAGCAATTCCATTACGACAGATGTCACAGACACTTGTATTCACCCTATCACTATCAGTGACCATGCACCGGTCTCTCTCTCTTTGACACAGAAAAGAACCACACCAGCAACGAGGAACTGGAGATTAAATACATCATTACTTAAGGAACAAGATTTCATTAATTACTTCAATCAATCAATCAATCAATCAAATTTTATTTATATAGCGCTTTTTACAACAGTTGTTGTCACAAAGCAGCTTTACAAGTGCCGAGTCCTAGCCCCCAGTGAGCAAGCCAAAGGCGACAGTGGCAAGGAAAAACTCCCTAGTTTTTTTGCATGAGGAAGAAACCTTGAGAGGAACCAAGACTCAGGGGGGGAACCCATCCTCCTCTGGCCGACACCGGTCACCATGACAACAATAACAACAATTTAGACAGAAAGAAGAGAAAGAAAAGGAAAAATATGTAATAATGTCCATCATGATGTATGCATCCGGTTAGGCAGGAGGTGGCTGGCTCAGGATGGATCGCTGGTCTCCTCATCTCATTATTCCTCAAACAGGCGGGCAGCCATGTGGAGAAATGAAACAGGGAAAATTAGCTCTGTATGAGGACATATACAGGACAGGTAAAATTATAAACATTTCTGGAGTGTGGCAGCAACTCTGGCATTTAGTTAAATTATTACAGCCTAGCTAAAAAGGCAGAACCAGAAGGTAACATAGGCTTGGGGGCATTCTGAGACAATGGCATCCGTCCACTGCACTGTCAACAAACTTGAGTGACCACGAGCAGTGACAGGACGACAGCACCAGCGCCCCAGTCTACCATAAAACCCTTCGTCTATGAACCCCTGGATCTGTACTTTTATCTAAGGGGGGATATTAATTATCAAACGCTAAATTAAATAAGTGGGTTTTCAACCTAGACTTAAAGATTGTGACTGTGTCGGAGTCCCGGACGCATTTAGGAAGATTATTCCAAAGCTGGGGGGCCTTACAAGAAAAGGCTCTTCCCCCTGCTGTTACCTTATTAATTTTTGGAACTAATAAAAGACCAGGACCCTGTGATCTTAGTGGGCGTGGGGGTTCGTAATAGGAAATAAGTTCCTGAAGGTACTCAGGAGCAAGCCCGTGCAATGCTTTATAAGTTAATAAAAGAATTTTAAAGTCAATACGGAATTTAACTGGGAGCCAATGCAGGGCTGATAGGACTGGACTGATATGCTGAAATTTTCTAGTTCTGGTCAGAACCCTGGCTGCGGCATTTTGAACTATTTGAAGTTTATTTAGATTCCTATTTGAACATCCTGACAGTAGTGCATTGCAGTAGTCTAATCTAGAGCTAACAAAGGCGTGCACCAATTTTTCCGCATCATCCTGTGATAATGCATTTCTTAATTTAGCAATGTTACGGAGATGTAGAAAAGCTATCCTAGTAGTATTATCTATGTATTTATCAAATGATAGGTCAGAGTCGAGTATGACGCCTAGGTTTTTGGCTACTGTGCCAGGTGTAATGGGGTAGCCTGCGAGATTAAGCATTAGATCTGGAATTTTCTGTTTTGAGGCCTTAGAGCCCAGAAGGGGAACTTCTGTTTTGTCCTCATTAAGTTGGAGGAAGTTTAGAGACATCCAGCATTTAATATCTTTTACACAGGCCTCAATTTTTCTTAAACTGAGTTTGTCATCAGGTTTGGCTGATATGTAAAGTTGAGTGTCATCTGCATAGCAGTGAAAATTGATACCATGTTTGTTTATAACTGTGCCCAATGGTAGCATATATAATGTAAATAATAGTGGTCCTAGAATGGAGCCTTGCGGGATCCCATATTTAACTTTTGTACGTTTGGATGGAATATTATTGAGCTCTACAAACTGATAGCGATTTGTTAAGTAAGAATGAAACCATGAAAGGGCTGTGCCAGAGACTCCAACCCAGCGTTCTAACCTTTCTAGCAAGATCCTATGATCAATTGTGTCGAAAGCTGCACTAAGATCAAGAAGCACTAACAGCGATACATAACCTTGATCTGAATCAAGGAGGAGGTCATTTGTTACTTTAACTAATGCTGTTTCAGTACTGTGATGGGGCCTAAAACCAGATTGGAACTTTTCAAATATGTGATGCCTATGCAGATATAGGCATAATTGCTGGGCAACAGCTTTTTCTATGATCTTAGATATAAATGATGTGTTTGAAATGGGTCTATAATTAGATAGTACAGTAGGATCAAGATTTGGTTTCTTAATCAGAGGTTTAATAACTGCTAATTTACATGATTTGGGCATGTGACCTATTGTAATGGATGAGTTAACTATAGTTAGAAGAGGTTCAGTTACCGCTGGTAATACCTCTTTTAATAACTTTGATGGAACAGGGTCTAGTGTGCAGGTAGCACAATTTAAGGAAGAAATTATTTTCTCTAATTCTGATTGTGGGAGTGGATGAAAAGCATCAAGTTTTTCTCCCAGTATGCGATTTAAATCAATGTCAACCAAACCAGATGACATACCAGTTGTATTGCTAATAAAAGGTTTTATATTTTGTCTAATATTCTCTATTTTATTATCAAAAAAATCTATAAATACATTACTAGTGAGGTTTACTGGAATCTGAGGTTCTGCGCCTGCTTGATTTTTTGTAAGTTTGGAAATAGTATTAAAAAGAAATCTAGGATTGTTTTTATTTTTCTCTATCAGTGAGGCTAGGTATGCTGAGCGTGCTTTAGCGAGTGCCCGTTTGTAGTCAATGATGCTATCCTTCCAGGCACAGTAGAATACTTCCAACTTAGTAGATCGCCATTTACGCTCTAATTTACATGCTATTTGTTTTAAGTTTCTAGTTTGGTCAGTGTACCACGGAGCGAGTTTTTTAGATCTAGTCTTTTTATATTTTATATCAAAAAAGAATGGGCAACATATTTAGAATATAACGATCTACGAGGTACCTCTCCGTGTGTTCTTTGGGAAGCAGGGAAGGCAGTAATGTGGGGGAAAATAATATCCTACTGCACACATAAGAAAAAGACAGAAAAAACACAGGTATTAGAATTGGAAGAAAAAATAAAATCTTTAGAAGCTGCCCATGCTGCTTCACCACAAGAATACACACTGAACAAGACACAATTTTTACTGCAAAGACTGCGCTGGCAGAATTTTGAACATGGCAATAAATCTGGAAAATTCCTTGCTAATCAGTTAAAGCTTACTTAATAAGGAAAAAACAACTATCTCCTCTATTAAGAACTCAACAGGTAGCATTATTCACGACCCACAACAAATAAATAAAGCTTTTAAAGAGTTTTATAAAGCTTTATACGCATCACAGATTAATCCATCTGATTCAGCTATTGAAGAATTTATTAATAATATAAATCTCCCAAAGCTAGAAAATGAACAGATTGTTCAGATGAACAGATGAACTGGATTCACCACTTGCTCTGCCCGAATTACATGAAGCCCTACAGCAGCTACCAAATAACAAAGCTCCAGGACCAGATGGATTTCCTGTAGAATTCTACAAAGAATTATGGTCGGTGCTAGAACCAACCTTTTTTAGAATGGTAAATCAAATTCAAAAAGATCATGTCCTGTCTCCAGACATGAATTCTGCTAACATCAGTGTACTTCTAAAGCCAAAGACCCTACACTTCCTTCCAGCTATCGCTCCATTTCACTCATAAACGTAGATCTTAAAATTATTTGCAAAGCACTTGCCAGAAGATTAGAGGAAATCACCCCACTTATAATACATCCAGATCAAACAGGTTTTATCAAGGGTAGACAATCTGCCAACAATACACGCAGACTAATAAACATAATAGATTACTGCACAATTAACAAATTAGAGACTACCATTGTATCTTTAGATGCAGAAAAAGCATTTGACCGGGTAAACTGGAAATATTTATTAGCAGTTCTACACAAATTTGGATTTGGCCCATCCTTCATAAACTGGATCAAAGCCTTACATAGTTCTCCTAATGCACGGGTTAGGACAAACGACATCACCTCACAAAGCTTCACTCTGCATAGGGGCACCAGGCAGGGCTGTCCACTATCACCCTCACTTTTCGTTCTCTTCATTGAGCCATTAGCAGCAGCAATTCGACAAAATGCAAATATTACAGGAATTAACACAGGAACCACAAACCATAGGATAAGTCTCTACGCAGATGATGTATTACTTTTCCTACAGAACACACAAGCTTCCCTTCCGAATACAATCAAACTTATAGACAGCTTCTCTTCTATAACAGAATATTCCATCAACTGGGGCAAATCAACAGTTTTGCCTATAAACTGTAGTTTCCAGAACACGACCACCACTCCACTACAATCAGGTAATATTAGATATTTAGGCATACATGTCTCTGCTAAACTGTTAGACTTGGTGCAGTTAAATCACATCCCTCTATTAAAAACAATAGAAGATGATCTCACACGTTGGAACGCTTTACCTATATCACTCATGGGGAGAGTGGCTACCATTAAAATGATGGTTCTACCCAAAGTTAACTATTTATTCTCACTAATCCCAAATAAACCCTCTGCTGCTTGGTTTAAATCCTTAGATTCAAACATCTCAAAATTTCTATAGAAAAACAAGCCATCAAGAATAAGTATGAAAACCTTGCAAAAGCCAAAACGCAATGGTGGCTTAGAATTACCAAATTTTTATCAATATTTCTTAGCCAATAGATTACAGTACATTTTAAAATGGGTCAAATACGACTTAATAGACAGGCCATGGTTGGACCTAGAACAAGCATTTTGCGGGAAAATAAAACTCTCAGACCTACCTTACATTAGCTCTAATATTAAGCGTCAGGACTGTTTTAAAAGCCTTAATATAAATACTTCACTGACAGCCTGGTGGGAATTCCTTAAATTAACTCGGTCCCCACTCATCCCATGCAAACTAACACCCATTTAGAACAATCCAGACATCTGTCAGAACAAGAAAGTACTACATTTTTCATCATGGCATGACAGGGGAATAAAAAATTTAGAACATGTTATTAAAGATGGAAACTTTGTCACATTCCAGGAACTTGTATCAGAATATGGAATAAACAACAGTAGATTTCTGGAATATCAACAATTAAAATCCATCATTCAACAGAGATTCAACCGCAATCAACTGAATTTAGAAATATCAGCATGGATAACTGAATTTTTAAATCTATATACTCCTAAATTATTATCAAAACTGTATAAATTATTGTTAAAATTTGATGACTCGATCTCCCTTCCGATAGCCAAATGGGAACGAGATCTATTTATTAATCCAGATCAACATTTCTGGACCGACATATGTACAAATATCTTCAAAATAAGTAAAAGCCCCAACTTACAACTTATACAATACAAAGTCCTTCATAGAACACACTATACAGGACAAAGGATGTTCCAAATGGGCCTAGCACAATCAAACATATGCACCCACTGTACAGGCAATATAATTGATAACTATATGCATGCTATATGGGATTGTAGGCCTGTTAAGGAATTCTGGCAGAAGGTATGTGTAGAATTGTCCACGGGGCTTAAACGCTGCATCCCAACTTCCCCCAGACTGTGCATCTTAGGAGACGTCAGTGAATTAGATACAGAGGCAGACATATCACACATAGTTCTCACTGCCCTATGCATCGCCAAGAAAACCATTCTTATCAATTGGAAAACGAAAAAGGACCTGCATATTACTCATTACAAAAATGTATTACTTGATCACATCTGTCTGGAGAGAATGTCTGCTTCCTCTAAAGACCAGTTGGAGGAATTTAATTCTCTTTGGTTCCCACTGATCAGTTCCATTAGCTAGTCGGGGTGGTTGGCGGGGGCCTCAGCTCCCGGAGGGCCGGTTGGTGGCTGGGGGTCGACCCCGGGGAGACTGCTCGTGCCGGCCACTTTCTGGGCGGGGGGGCCGGGGCTGCCGACCTGGGATGGCATGTGCTTGCCCTGGCGGGCGGTGGTGGGGGGGGGCTTGGGTGGCGCTCCCTCTGGGCTCTGGGGTGTGGGGCCGGGGCGTGGGGGGAGCAGATGCTGGCCCTCGGCGGGGTGGCTGGCCTCCCCTGTGGGGCCCGGTGGCGGGGCCTGGTGCCTGGGGCCCCCCGACCCCGAGCTGGGGCCCTGCCCGTGCGGGGGGACCTGCGCCGCTGCGGTTGCGCCGCTGCGTGGGGTGGGTCGGTCGGCCTGGGTCGGGGCGTTGGGTATGGGCCTTGGGGCTCCGAGGTGCCTGGGTGGTGGGAGTGGGGTGGTGGATGATGGGGATGTCTGGGGTGGGCCGGGAGGTAGGGTTCCGGACTCCGACCAGCATGTCCTCAATACTGTTGATGTCTGTCATCGTTTGATCACTGTGCGATTGGTATGGTTGTGGGTGCATACACAGGGGTGTGGTGTATATGGGACAAGCGTGTGTGGGTGTATATGTATGTGTAGATATATATGTATATATGTATGTATGTGTATGTATATATTTATATGTATATGGATGGATGTATGTATTTATGGGTTAAATGTGTGTGAGTGCATACGTGTATGAAGAAATGTGTGTCTAGGTGTATGTGGATGTGCGGACCAGCTGCTCTCTGTGGTGGGGTTGATGTGGATCCGGGCTTGGATGTGGTGGTGGGGAGGGTTGCCGCCCTGGTCTCCCCGGGTCGACCGCTCCCTGCCTTGAGCTGGGGGGGCAGTGAAGTTCGGTGCTCAATGAGCCAGCTAGCAAGCTGGCTCTCCTCTTCCAGAGGACCCTTTCCTCTGGACCTAAGCATTCCCACCCACCCATCCGTCCCCCCCCCCACACACACACACACACACACACACACATCCTTGCTCATTTAGGATTCTGGGGACAGGCATGTACCCAGAGGTTGACGAGGTGGGCCTGCTGCCATGGTTCACCCGTCTCCTCACCACTGTCTGTCCCTCAGTTTTTACTGCACTTTAGACATTGAGGGCCTTTGAGGGGACGGTGTGGACATGCACTCACGTTTGTCCTAGCACCTGTCCCCTCAATTTTAACTGCACCATAGTATCACACACTACTACACATACATATACACCAACACCTACACACAACACTGGGGGTGGAGGGGTGGGAAGGCCTTCCTTCACCCGCTTCCTGCTCCCTGCCGGGGCGGGGGGGGGGGGGGGGGGTTGCCGGCACGGGACTGGGCTGGTGGCTTCCTAGGACCACTACCGGTCCTTGCTGGTCCAGCCATTTGCCCCTGCCGCAGAGGGTGTGCTAGTCTGGATAAGTGTGTGTCTCTGTCCTTGTTTTCTTCTTGTTTCTGAATGGGTGGATGAATGAGTGCGTGTTGGAGGGAGGGGACATATGGCCAGGTTTGGAGGTGTGAGGGTGAATTTGAGTGTATGTGTGTGTGTGTGTGGGGGTGGGTGTGTGCATGGTGGGGGTGTATAGGGGCGAATGTAGTGTGGGTTTGGGTGTGTGGGTGAGGACAGCTGGTTCTGGGTCAGGGCTGGTCGTGCCCGGTTCACTCCCGGACGCTCCCCTGAGACTACTGCACCACTCCAGAGGGGGGGCGCCTTGGGGCTCCGGAGTCCGGCTTGGCCCCCCGGCGTAGGGGCGGTTGGCCCGCTCCCCTGGGCGGTGGTGGTATGGGGCGGCCGGGTGCTCCTCGGCGGGAGGTGGGCCCTGCCGGGTGGTGGGTGGCTTTCCGGGCGCGTGGCGCCGTGGCTTTGCTGCTGGCCCCTGGGGGGGGGGGGGGGCATCCTGGAGGGGAGGCGCTCTGTTCCCTCTGGTTCCCCTGGACCTGCGCTCCTTGACTGGTGGGGCGCTGTTCGGGGTCTCTCTCTCCCGCCTGCGGGGGCGGGCATGTGAGGGTTTCTGGGAAGTGCGGCTCTAGTACTCCACTGCTCCGTGGGGGGCCGTGGGCGGGTGGGATTCCCGGGTCTCTCTCCGCCCGCCTCTGGCCTCTGGGGGAATGTTGTCGCAGCTACCCACCTGTAACGTGGCTCGCGCCACGGAGCGAGGAGACGGACACAATCGCTGAGAAGAGCGAGATTTATTGTAGGACATACCATATTCATCGTCGTAGTGGCAGGCAGGGGTCATAACAGGAGAGCCATCAAGGTTGGACAGGTACAGGGGCATAATGACATAGAAAGCAACAAACGACAGCAGGGCAACACGAAACCGAGAAACACATAAACGGTCAGACATCCAAAACAACCGACAACCAGACTGGGGAAATACAGGGACTATATGAACACTGAACTAAACTAGGAACAGGTGGGGACGATTATGACAGGGGCGTGGCGGACAATCAGGGAATCTCAGAGACAACGAGCGGGGCAGGGTAAACAGGCACGGAACACAGACACGAGGGAACCCAGAGTGACAGCTACGAGAGGGGGCGTTGCCCTACGTGACACCATCCTTGCTGGTAAGTACATTCCATACATCTATCCTATGTTGCACTTCTAGGTTGCACATAAACACACACTCACACACACCCATACATCGCACTCATCTGTACTATATGTATTTGGTTTACTTTCTGTACTTCTTTGCAGTGGTCATTTGAGCTGGTTGTGTGTTTTATTTTATTATTATTATTATTATTATTATTTTATTATTTTTTTTTCTTCTTTTCTTTTTCTTATTCTTTCTTTTCCTACCTTTTTGTCTTTTCCCTTTTTATTATTTCTCTCCCCCTCTTTTCTTGGTCCACCTAACCCCAATAATTATCACTTTGCATATTGTTATCACTATATATTGTTATCACTATACTATATATTATACAGAATTGTTATAATTGCCATTTAAATCTGTACATAAAAACAAAGTTGTCCTCCAAAGATGGGGGGGTGGAGGTGGGCCAAAAAAAAAAAAAAAAAAAAAAAAAAAAAGTTGTTCTCTGCACTACGTTATGTAAAATAGTTTTAAAATATTTTTTGTGCAACACCTTTATATTTATTGCTTGTTATATGGTAACATTTAAGTCATTTGCTTTTTATTTGTTTCTTTAATAGTGACACAATCAACCCAATGATTGATTATGCAGGGGGCACCAGCCAAAATCTCACCTAGGGCACCATATTGGTCAGGGCCGGCTCTGCCTGTTGTATCCATCTCGTCCCTCATGCACATACTGTACTTGCGTTCGGTGGGGCGGAGCTGGCACCTGAAGATTGCCATTTGCTCGTGCAATGCGCCCACGGTGTTGGTCCAGTCCAGTGTGTGTTTCGATGGTTTTGCCCTAGAGAGCCTCATAGAGGGGGCACATGAGTCCGGCCACCCGCGGGATGAAGCAGTGATAGAAGTTGACCAAATCCAGCGACTCCTGCATAGCTTTCACTGTCAGGGGGCAGGTGCTGGATGGCTTCCACTTTGTTGGACCTCTACGCAGAATGCCCAGGCGTCCACGAGCTTGGAGGGTTCCAGACATGAGGTCTGTCAAGCCCGGGAACTCATCGGAGATGGAAAATGCGCAAGACAGCTCAGAGGAGCTGCCGTGTGTGTGTGTGTGTGTGTGTGAGAGAGAGAGAGAGCGAGATCTAAGGGGGCAGGTGGTTCGCTCTCTGTCTGACACTTAAAACCCACAGTCTTCATAATCAGCACCTTCCTTTTCCTTCAAGTCTTTAAGCTACTGAGGCCATCAAAAGATTATTTCAAAAGATGTTTTGTGCTGACCGGTCTGAATGAAGAGTTAGGGTTAGGATTACAGTAGGGTTAGCAGGGTTAGTGTCACTCACACACACACACACACACACACACACACACACACACACACACACACACACACACACACACACACAGTATATAAACTTGTGCTTTTGCTTTTATGGATGTCACAGATCCTTGAGTACAGTTTCTGAAATACCATATACAATACATCCAATAGCTAATTTGTTCTTACCCAATATTTACCAACATTATACATATTCTTGCAGCTTAGCATGTACACACATGTAAACACTCACCCATGCATGTACTCACACACACACAAACACTCAACAGTGTTTACTTAGAAGTTGTTTACTTTGTTGTTGGTTTGCATTAAATAATTAATTTGCTATATAGCATCCTAACACACATCATGGGTATTACAGTTCCTCACAACTTTTCCATTGTGAACTTCCTTCTGCATCAATTTTAGAGTAACATAATATTAAGTTCATTAAACACAGGGAGTCACATCTGATTAAATGAAGCTAAGAGCAAGTCTGTCTTGGTCTTTTCTGGGTGTGAGAAGAGATCAACACATAGAATTTTATAACAATAACCTCAACCAAGATATTAAATTTTGAATAGGAGCTCAGTATCCTGAAACTCTACCCTGGTAAAGCAGCTACAGTGGGCCTCACTCCTTAGGCCAAAGTCCCAGTAGTATTTTTGCATCATATGTCTGTTTGTTTAACACCTTTGGCATCTGAAGAGCTTGTTATGCCATCATTTCTCAGCCAGGCAAGTGTTAATATAACCCTGGGAGACCTTTTTGCTAGACACAAGTAAACATTGTCATAACAAAAACAGACCATGTCATGCTGTTAATAACCAAGTTACAGGTTCCAGCAGCAGCATAGAGGCAATACACATTACATCATGTTCTTTCATGCCCACCTTCTAATTATGTAACTCTTAAATGTTGTCAAGTGCTGTGGTGTAACATTAAAAAACTTACAGAATAAATGTTAAATTATGTAAAAACACAGGCTGAATCAGGATAAAGAATCCACATTAAATTGGTAATTGGCATTGGTGATTAATCTGTGATTAATGCACATCTGTGCTGACTCTGGCTCTGCCCCACCATCTTTTAATTGCAGTTCCTTCGGTTGTGATTATTTATTTTTTATTCTATTATCAGGCAGAAATGTAATGTCAGAAGTCATGTGTGAGAGAGAGAGCACAGTCAGAAGAGGGAGGGGATGAGATAATGGGCAGGATGGATTCTAGAGGCCTTAGAGGTCATGAAGGTTATACTGGCCTTAGAGGTCATAGAGGTCATGGGGGTCATAGTGGCCTTATGCTGTATGTGTCCTTTTTGCTATCTTCTGATCTTCTAAGATATTATATCATGGCATTAATCAAAGATTACAGAAGTATTCAGAAACATGATCAGGCATATAACCTGAGAGAAGGCATCATGCATACTGCATACATCAGCTTGCTACTGAGTTTTATAGTGGGAGATGCTACTGGTATGTGATCAGTTTTAAGTGGTCTGTGGATGGCAAAATAAAACACATGGTCATTAAAAGAATAGAGTATTTGGGAGATATTTAGAATTACAGTGCAGCTAAGAGTATAGGTGAGTGTAAGCCAATCTGTGGCATATGATGTTTTGTTCTCATTTGTGTGCACAGGACACAGCGTGGAATGTGTCTGCAGAAGCATCTGCCATGATCCTCCGATGTGCATCTGGAGTGTGTGAGTTTGGAGAGTTAACAAAGCAATGTAAACTCTGCTATTGTGTGGTGACTGAATATTCATGGTGACTCTGGCTGTGATGAGCTCTTGGGTGTGCTGTCTGTTGTGGTCTCATGCTGTATGTTTATGGTAACACAGTTTGGACAAAATGAAGAACACATTTCTGTTTCTGCTGTTCATTTTCTGACCAGAAGCTTATTAAACGTTGTCTCTGTACGCCATGGACGTACTTTTGATTTCAAAAGTGGGGGGGGGCATGGATTCGTCACTATTTAAATATTTGGTTTTAACCGTAAAAACTGGGGGGGACCAAAGCCGGCTTTTGAAAAAGTGGGGGGGACATGTCCCTCCCGTCCCCCCCCCCAAAATTATGTCCGTGCTGTACGCCCCACTGTCTCTGAAATAATTTCTAAATCTTTTCCTATTTTTGTCAGTGTGACTCAGCCCCAACTGCTTCTCATGAATTTTCTGTCTCATTTCAACTGTTATTGCTGCTCTGATTTATCTGTGTTTCTCATTAGTTCCCTCATCTTTTATAATATCAAGGTTCATTCCCATACTAAGAAACCAGGGTTAGACACATCCTCATTGGCCAATTACAGGCCTATCTCCCATCGCCTCTATCTAATGACATAGATAGGACTGTAGTCTCAGAGCTTCATGACTATTAAGTAACAATTTATATGAGCTCTTTCAGTCTGGGGCTCTTGTAAGAGTCTTTAATGATATGCTGCTTTCAAATGAAAGAAGGCCTTGCTCAACCATGCACGAGTGATGTATGTGACTGATGATGGGATGACTGGGCTTCTTGATTTGTAGGGCTGGGTTTTTGGGGCCGGCTCAGGTGGAATCACAGGCACGAGACAGCTGTGCATCCTGGATTTGATGATGCTCAGGTAATAATTAATGGCTGGTAACACGATAACATTTCATCGTCAATCCAAATAAGGCTAATTAGATTTCTGCATGCCTGGTCCTCTGGTCTCCATTTCTCACACTGCACAGTCTAGGGGGCGGATATTTACTCAGGATATTTACTCAGCATATTTTTACGCTTGTTGCATTTGTTGTTATTTATATGTACTAGTAGGTAGTGCTATTCATATATTGCAGAGAATACTGATCAAGAAGTTTCCCAAGTCCAGCTCAACATGCATATGTCTTAATTCCTAAGACAAAACATATAAAAAGGTCAGGCATCCAATCTGGTGAATGTATAACACCTATAAAGTCATAGAATGTAAAGCCTGCTTTATACCTCCGGACACGGACGAATTTCGTCCGTCCGTACCAAACGTAGCCTCCGTAGGGGGCCACTATACCTCTTTCCGTTTCCAACGTTGTTATGATTTTTTTAAATACATCCTCTAGAGGGCAGTATAGTCAAATTTCCGGCACCAGCGCACCAGCAATCTCCTCCCAGCTGTTTTTGCATCGCTGTTTATCGCGATGACCTGGCACCGTAGCAGAATGTAGCCTCTAACCAACTCGCAAAGTTTCTCTTCTAACTCGAGCGTCATTTTTTAAAGTCCAGTACTCTTCTTCATTGATTTTCCCGAATTGGTGTACGTTCGATGCTTCTGACTCTCTACTGCCCCCTGATTTGCGGTTTATATTGCTCCGTTACTACGGATTCGTAAGCGCTCTGGCAACGGACCCACTGACGGATGAAACGACCTCCGGAACCGGACGAAAGGGTCCGTATCCGTAATTACCGTAGGGTGTGAATGGGCCTTTAGGGTGTCATGACCTTAAGAGTCCAAATTTGTGTTGATGCCTGTTGATGTTTCTCCCATCAGATCTTGCTGCACTCTGACAGGTGAAAATGCACCAATTCACCACCAGAGGGAGTCATGCTTTTAAAAGGACACATTCAGGAGGAAGTGGAGGGTTTTTTTTTTTTGTATGTGTGTCCTGATGTTCCCCAGTTCCATGATTAGGTTTGTTACACTCTGTGTGGCGTTGTATAAAAATCTGATCTCAGTGTTAGCGTTAGCAATGTGTAATTTGTTTGAGAGAACATGAAAGTTGCTAAAATGTGGTAAGAGCTATCTTTAGTGGAATATGTTGTATAAACTAAGCTAAACTCTCATTATTATGTGATTTTAGAAGGTGATAATTCTGACCATGTTATTGATTATGTTGATTCAACAGATAGATAATGATTTAGCTCTTCCTGTTTCTAGTCACTGGTGTTCTTGTTCTCTTCCCAAAGCCGGAAAAAAATTTAATACCTCTGCTCTATGGCCTCTAGTTATTCAATCAGAATAAATAAATCAGCCAACTTTAGTGCAAAGTGACCAAAGTGTTCAGGATAGTTCATGATATCTGCTCTAGATCCATTAATTCATGTGCATAATTATAATAGAATAAGATCTGAAAAATGTGATATAAACCTAAACAAATCCATCCATTCATCATCCCCACCTCTTCAGTTTTTGAAACTTTGAAAACATAAATCAAAAGTTGGAATGAGTAAAATCTGTTATTCAAATTTGGAAAAACAACAAATTGCTTTAATCTATTCCCAATGTTACAATTTTTTCTTGACTTTGCCAGCTGAATCCTACTTGAGATAAAAAAAGGCACAACAGTAATGTGACATTAAATCTGTAATATGGAATTAAATCTGCTCTGGGAACAAGTTGAATGTTGACGAAGAGTAATCAAACAGTCTACAAGTTACAACGTACTTAGCTGATGCTCTGAACCATGGATAAAATATAGCATAAATTAGGGGATTGACAGAAGAATTGATGCATATAAGCCAGGCAAGAACAGTCCACACTAATGACACAGACGTAATGTTTTCAAATGACAGAGTACATAGACTGAAAGGTATCCAGACAGAAAGATAAACACCAACAACAATGCCCAGTGTTTTTGCTGCTTTAGAATTAGAAGACTTAGAAACTTTGGCTCTGTGTTTGTTTGTGGTAGCATTCAACACAGATCTCACAGCTTTAGCTTGACGTCTTGCCAAAGTAAAAATGACTGAATACAAGATGATTATAACTGAACATGGGCATAGAAATGAAATCACCAGATCAACGTTTGCCATGGAAGATTTTAAGACAAAAATACACTCTCCATTACATCTGCTCACAATCTGAGACTGAAGGAGATGATCGTTAAAGTACAAATACATGAGGATGTACAACAGACAACAAGACCAGCCCAGAATTATTAATAAAGACATTTTACACACTGTGACTTTAGTGGAATATAACAGAGGGTCACTGATAGCAATGTACCTGTCAATTGCAATGAAAACCATATTACACACAGATGCCGACACTGAGATCAAATTGATTATTAGAGCAACTGTGCAGGTCATTTTACCAAGATACCAACAGCTGTCTTTTAGTTGCATTATATTCACAGGCATGACAACCAGACCCACAAGAAGATCAGCCACAGCCAGAGAGAGGATGAGCAGGTTGGTTGGAGTGTGGAGCTGCTTGAAGTGAGAGATGGAGATGATCACCAGCAGGTTCAAAAACACAGTACACACAGAGATAAATGACAGTAGAGAGAATAAGAATATATTCCCAGTTCCTGTTCTGACCTCCTTTATACATGAAAAATTGTTGTTAGGAAAGCAGTACTGAACTGTCATGTTGTTCATTTTAAATATCTTCAGATATGCCAACTGGAGCTGATCAGAATATGTTGTTGCTGGACTGATGAATTTGCCTTTGCAGATAGTGTATTTATACGGAAGTATGAATCCTCCTACTAACATATGAATGGCTACTTTGTACCCAGCATCATTCATTTAATATTCATTACTGTCATGACCAGTGGTGACCAGTAGGGGAGTGTAAGTGTTTACAGATAAAAGTTAGCTGTCTGTATCATAAAATTTCATATATTATTTAGCAAACAAGGTAATTTTTAAATTCTTTTTATACATATATTTTAAACACTAATACCTATTAAATTATTGCAAACATAATGTGCCTGGGAAACACCTGTGCACAATACTAAAACACTGCCAGTAATTTCAGCATCCAAAGACACATACAGAGCTCATGGACAAGCTGAGCAATGCTGGAATCCTCCAAACACCAGGCACATCAACCATGATCTCACCTGCTCTTCCAGTGGAGAAAGTACCACAATTGTGACCACTCGCCTGGTCACAATCCCCAAACTATTGACACCTGGCCACCACCAGAGGTGTCAATTCCAGGTTCTGAAAGTAAAAGATTTTGCTCAGGCTTCCTGGATTGTGTTGATTCGACTAATTTTACCTGGATTGCACTAATTAGAAAATCTAGCAAGCTTGAGCAAAATCCTGGTGAGAAGCTTGGATGGATGGATGGATGGATGGATGGATGGAGTACTTTATTCATCCCCAAGGGGAAATTGCAATGTTGAAGCAGCCGTACAGATAACCAGATAACCAAGAACACAAATATAATTACAAAGAATAATTTGTAGTTAAAATCTTAAAATATTAAGTATGTTACAAAAATTACAGTAATACAAAAAAGCTCTGTATGTGCAGTTGTTGTGCAATTGTTGTGTATTTACATACATGGTGTGGCGTGTAAATACTACTATCGGGACAGTGGTGATTTATTATACAGAGTTATTGCAGTGGGCAAGAATGATTTCCTGTATCTGTCTTTACTACAGCTGAGCTGTGGGAACCTTTTACTGAAAACACTCCTCTGTTTGTCCAGTAGATTGTGTAATGAGTGTGTTGTGTTGTCCATTATGTTGAGCAGTTTCTGTAGCATCCTTCTCTCAACAGCCATCTCTATGGGCTCCAGAGTGGTGCCGAGGACAGAGCCAGCCTTCTTTAGTAGTTTGTTATCAGTCCAAAGGTTGTGCAATCCAGTGTTGCACATTGTTGAGCCTTCACTGTGCACCACGAGTAGCCTGTTCCTTGGAACTTTGCCTACAGTACTGGGCTGCATCTCTGGACTGTGATGAGTGCACCTTTCTCACCGTTGTTGCCATTTGGCCTGAGTATTTCTGTTTCATGCACCATGGACAATAAATGTTTTAGTTTACAGCCTCTGCCTCATGCTGCCTCTATCCCTGCATCACAGAATGTGCAGCCTGGAGCAGCTGGAGGTCCTCGCCAATCAAGGTAGGATAATCGGGAGACAACAACAAGAACTAGGCAAGTTGAGTGAACTCCTGAAGTCCCTGACCACTTGTGTGCAGAGTCTCTCCCTACAGGCAAGCAGCGAGACGTCCTCTCTGGCCAACCAGACAGAGATGGAGAAGGTGCCCATTGCACCTCCAGAGGCTTATGGAGGAGACCCCAAAAGATGTGAGGGTTCCTTGTTCAGTGCGGGTTGTACTTCATGTACCATTCGCACATGAGTAACCAGGCGAAGGTTTTGTATATAATCTCCCACTTAATCGCCAAAGCACTGACATGGGGAGCAGCGCTGATGATGGGAGATTCACCACTCATTATGAACTTTGCAGCATTCGCTAACGAGGCCCCTAAGGAGACCGCTTGCCTGAGCAGTAGCAGAGCCTGGGTAAGTAACTCCTTGACCGAGCATCTCTTGACAATAAAAGCAACGGTGACTTATCACAACTTCTCTGTTGGAGTCTTTGCCTTGGTGAACAGGAGCCTCTGGGAACTTGATGGAGCAGAGCATGGATGAAAGACGTGCATGCCCCTGAAGGTTCTGGACACTCCAAGACACGTGTAAGCACTGGACAGCCGACCTGTGGGTGGTGGCATAATACAATATTGCACTCCCTACATTCGCCTCACAGTACAAGGTCACATCAAGCACATTTGGTTCTACATCCTCCCACACCTCCGTCATCCCATCACATTAGGACCCTAAGAGGAGGAGCGGGTTATGAGCCAATGTGTCAGGGAGGCTCTAGCTCAAGGCAACTTCACTCCCTCCACCTCGACTGCCTCAGCCAGCGTCTTCTTTGTAAAGAAGAAAGACAGTGGTCTGAGGCCATATGTAGACTATCGAGGACTCAATTCCCTCATAGTGGGGTTTTCCTACCTACTGCCTCTTAAGCCTTTGGCACTCGAGCAGTTGCAGTCGGCAAAGTACTGTACTAAACTAGATATACGCAGCGCCTATAATCTCATACGCATTAGACAGGGGGATGAGTGGAAGACAGCGTTCAATACATCTACAGGGCATTACGAGTTCAGAGTCCTTCCTGTCTTACAGCTAGGCTTCTGCTCTGTCGTTCTTCCAGGCATTCATAAATGAGGTCCTGAGGGAATACTTGAATAGATCGGTTGTCACTTACAACGATGACATTTTGATCTATTCACAAACATTGGACCAATATGTGCATGATGTACATGCACTCTCTTGCACAATCATCTGTAGTGCAAGATAGAGAAGTGCGAGTTCCACCTCCATGAGGTGAACTTTCTGGGTTACACCATTAGGCCAGGCTCCGTACACATGCAACCCGTAAAGGTGGAGGCTGTGGTAGGATGGACCCAGCCTCACACACCGCACAAGCTTCAGAGGTTTCTGGGCTTCGCAAATTTCTATAGGCAGTTCATCCGTTCATTTAGCCTGATAGCTGAGCCTCTCACTGACTTACTGCATGGGGGCTCCACTAAACTGGCTTGAAACGAGAGGCCTGAAGAGGCTTTTCCTCGCTTAAAACAGGCATTTGTCTCCGCTCCCGGTCCTGAAGCAACCAGATCCGAGCAAGCCCTTTATAGTTGAAGTCAACGCTTCCGATGTGGGAGTAGGTGCAGTACTCTCACAGCATTTCAAGAAGCCCATGACCTTACGGGGTTGGAGACCTGGAACTGCTAGCTATGCATCTTGCTTTTGAGGAGTGGAGACACTGGTTGGAGGGAGCACGGCATCCCTTTACTGACATCACAGACCACAAAAACTTGGAGAATTTAAAGAACACTAAACGGCTGAATGCGTGCCAGGCACAGTGGTCGCTTTTCTTTTCTCGCTTCTGTTTTCAGGTGACTTACTGTTCTGGGGAGAAGAACACCCGCGCTGAAGCTCTGTCTCACTCGTTTCCCTGCAGTACCAAGTCGAGGAGTAGGGGCCCATTCCAACACCCCCCACCCCCCCGAGTGTTTTGTGAGCGCTGTGGACAGGGACATTGATAGAGCCTGTATTGTTTGTCAGAGGCAGGGGTGAAGTTAAAGTAGCTTTATTAAAAGGAAACATACAAACACTATACTACAACAAAGGATACAGAACGGAATAACATAATCAGACGGGAGTACTAGACAACTAAATAGAGATGACAAGTACAGGATCATAACAAACTAAACGTAGGACTATAACATAACCAAGCGGGCAGCGAGTAACGGAAGAGAGAGAAGAGAAACACAACAGAGAAAGGACAAGAGACTTAACCTGTCAGAACGGGAGATGTAGGGGACGGAATCTCACGCGGATGTTTTATGATGGCGAACCCAAGCGCCTCGTCCGTACACTGAATAATCGCACAAGCGCGAGGGAACAAAGACTTGGCACGCTGGGTATTCAGTGCTGACGTAGAGGGTGAAACTAAAAGTAATCGCGGAGAAACTCGACGCGTATAAAGGGGGAAAACAGAAAATAATCACGGAATACTCAACGCGTGTAACGGGGGAAAACAGAAAACAATCGCGGAATACACAATGCGTGTAACGGGGGAAAACAGAAAACAATCGCGGAATTACTCAACGCGTAGAGAACAAACAAAAAACCAAAAAGAAAACCAAGAACGCCAGGGGAGGTAGCTGGCTAGCTGCCAAACGCCGCGAGGAACAAAAAACCCTTCCCAAAAACCAAAACCAAACGGACAGGAAGAATAACAGTGAGAGGAAAACTTGAGAGAGGCCAGGGAGCGGCGCAGGAGGTAAGAACTCGAATGGACAGAGAAACAAACAAAACAACTGAAACGAGCAAGAGGCAGGGTGGCAAGACACAGAGCAGAGACAACAGGGAAATGGCGTGAGGTTGACGACCTGAAGCAGACAACTCAGCAATGAGGCACTGCGTCTGTCGTCCTTAAAAACACAGAAGTGAGATGTTTCAGTGTATCTTATACTTCAACAAAAACACTTGTCCCTTAGTCACAAAATCAATGTGGGTAATATTGTGCCCACTAGTCAACAGGTATACTGCGTGAACCACACAAATTGTGCGCACATGCAGAAATGTGAAATATCTTTTAGAAAATGATTTAGCTCTCCCTGTTTCTAGTCACTAGTGTCTTTGCATATCATCCGGATTTGGGAACAGAACAGAGATTTTGTACAGGTTATTGCTAGGCTTCCAGAGGAAAATGTTTTAATACCTCTGCCCTATGGCCTCTAGTTATTCAAATCAAAATAAATAAATCAGCCAACTTTAGTGCAAAGTGACCAAAGTGTTCACACATTGAAGACTCCCAAAATTCCACAAGTAACAATAAATGTAGCAAATGACATGGAACACTAATTAAATAAAGCACATGTTAAACACTCAGGCCACAAGGCAGAATAAATGTGAACAGAAATGGCAACGAAGAGATGACAAGGAAATAGCAATATAGTTCAATATGGTTTGTTCACAGAGCGGACTCCTCCCACGGTGCGAGGCGAGGGTGCAGGCTGAATGTGCAGCACTGGATAGCGCAACCTGTGCGAATAAGTATACCTCCAACCTGATTATGTGACAGGTATCCGTACTCTGGTGATTGGGATGGTAGGAGTGTCAGAGACTGAGAGGGTGTGCTCAGTGTGGTTGTGGGCGTGGGTGTGACAGAGGGGGTGTGTGTACGCGCCCTCTGGTGGTGTCCAGGCTGACCTACAGTGACAACCTATTGGCAGTTTTTCAAAAGACAAAAAACTACTTTAAAAAAGGTTTTAAAAATCAGAGCCATTTTGTTATTCAAATCAGAATAAATAAATCAGAAAATTCCACAAGTAACAATACACTTAGCAGATGACATAGAACACTGATTAAATAAAGCATACGTTAAGGGATTCACATAGGAATTTATGTATACTGGCCAAAAAAATTTTGAGCACACCAGTGACATATCAGTCAAGTTAATATCTGACTCAGAAATAAAATATATCAGACCAAGCAATTAAAAGATTTTCATACTAAACTTATATGCATACACAGGGCTCTCAAGATTTGGATTCATGTCAGTGTGAGAGTTGTTGACGGGGGGTGGCGAACGTTAATTGTTGAGCGTGGGGGGGGGGGTTGGGTGGCGGCTAACGTTAATTGTTGGGTGGGGGGGGGGGGGGGTTGGGTGGCGGCTAACGTTAATTGTTGGGTGGGGGGGGGTGGCGAACATGAGTTGTTGAGCGGGGGGGGGGGGGGCTGTATATCGCAATCGATCGCCAGTGGAGGGCGACATAGATATGGATCGGAGGTAAATAAACTAGATATTTTTTTTCTCGCCGTGTGAAATCAGAAGTGTGGCGTGTGAGCGTGTGAAGACGGTCAAATGCGTGTGTCACACGCTCAATGCGTGAGACTTGAGAGCCCTGTGCATACATATAACACACTGTGTACAGTCTTATAGCAGGACTTGTTTTATATATGTGTATATGCTAAGTTTG
This sequence comes from Brachyhypopomus gauderio, assembly GCF_052324685.1. NCBI lineage: Eukaryota > Metazoa > Chordata > Actinopteri > Gymnotiformes > Hypopomidae > Brachyhypopomus > Brachyhypopomus gauderio. The sequence continues at coordinate 10,405,640 of NC_135220.1, read as the reverse complement.
ACAAAAGGCATAAATATACAAGTTCCTGATATCTGCTCTAGAAACATTAATTCATGTTCAAAATTAAAATACAATAAGATCTGAAAAATGCGATATACATGTAAATAAATCCACCCTTTTATCATTCCCACCTCTTTTGTTTTTGAAACTTTGAAAACATAAATATCAAAAGTTGGAATGAATAAAATCTGTAATTCAAGTTTGGAAAAACAACAAATTGCTTTAATCTATTCCCAATGTTACAATTTTTTCTTAACTTTGCCAGCTGAAACCTACTTGAGTTTAAAAAAAGGCACAGTGAAATTAATGTGAAATTAAATCTATAAAGTAATGTGGAATTAAATGTGCTCAGGAAACAAGCTGAATGTTGATAATGAGTAATTAAACAGTCTACAAGTCACAATGTACTTAACTGATGCTCTGAACCATGGATAAAATATAGCATAAATTAGGGGATTGACAGAAGAATTGATGCATACAAGCCAGCTAAGAACAGTCCACACTAATGACATAGATGTGATATTTTCAACTGACAGATAACATAAAGTAGCAGGTATCCAGAGAGAGAGATAAACACCAACAACAATGCCCAGTGTTTTTGCTGCTTTAGAATTAGAAGACTTAGAAACTTTGGCTCTGTGTTTGTTTGTGGTAGCAGTCAACACAGATCTCACAGCTTTAGCTTGACGTCTTGCCAAAGTAAAAATCATTGAATACAAGACAAGTATAACTGAACATGGGCACAGAAATGAAATCAATAGATCGACTGTTGCCAATGAATATCTTACAATTAAAGTGCACTCTCCATGGCATCTGCTCATGATCTGAGACTGAAGGAGATGATCGTTAAAGTACAAATACATGAGGATATACAACAGAGAACAAGACCAGCCTAGAATTATTAATAAAGACATTTTACACACTGTGACTTTAGAGGAATACAACAGAGGGTCACTGATAGCAATGTACCTGTCAATTGCAATGAAAACCATATTACACCCAGATGCTGACATTGAGATAAAATTGGTTATTAGAGCAACTGTGCATGTCATTTTACCAAGATACCAACAGCTGTCTTTTAGCTGCATTATATTCACAGGCATGACAACCAGACCCATGAGAAGATCAGCCACAGCCAGAGAGAGGATGAGCAGGTTGGTTGGAGTGTGGAGCTGCTTGAAGTGAGAGATGGAGATGATCACCAGCAGGTTCAAAAACACAGTACACACAGAGATAAATGCCAGTAGAGTGAATAAGAATATATTCCCAGTTCCTGTTCTGACCTCCTTTCTGCATGATGAGTTGTCCTCAGGAAAGCAGTACTGAACTGTCATGTTGTGCTGATATTCTGTGATGTTCATTTTAAGTATCCTCAGATATGACAACTGGAGCTGATCAGAATATGTTGTCGCTGGACTGATGAATTTACCTTTGCAGATAGTGTATTTATACTGAAGTATGAATCCTCCTACTAACATATGAATGGCTACTTTGTACCCAGCATCATTCATTTAATATTCAGTACTGTCATGACCAGTGGTGACCAGTAGGGGAGCGGAAGTATTTACAGATAAAAGTTAGCTGTCAGTATCATAAATCATGTAAAATTTTTCATCTGACATTTTGTAAACATGGTAATTTTTTATTTTTTTGTATGTATTTTATACTTATACTAATACCACCCTATTCTGCAGAAGCGCCCCCTGCTGGGCCCGCCGGCAGTCCCAGCTCAAAAATAGCGTTATTAAATGTATTAAATATTGATGGAATTTCAAACAAACGAGATAAATTCAAAACTTTGTTACGGCCCTGATGACCCCGGCTCGCTGATCGGACCGCAACATAAAAATAAACATAACTAAAGTAAAAAAAAAGAATAAATATCAGGCGACACTGAACCGCGTTTCACTGGCTATTCGCCATTGATTTATTTGTAGCGCTTTCCCAACATGTATATATAGATATGTGTATTTATAACAATAATGACCATATAGTATTTATAATATTGAGGTAACACAATAACTTCAGGCTGGGCCAAGGCCAACATAACAAACAAAAGAAACTACCTCCCACAAATCAACTTAACTAACCTCGTCAAAGAAATAATAAACAAAATACAATAACATTACCTAACTCCCTATAACGTAAACAGGAGAAAAAACAACCCCCAAACAAATCAGCAGCCCAGCCCTACTAACACAAACAAAACAAAAAGTATCCCCTCATAAATACATAACCCCCACTGATCTATACAGCGCACACATCAAATATACCAAAGCTAAATAGCAGTATGTCTCAAACCGCGTAGCGGTATGTTTTAGCAGTATGTCTCGATTCGCGTAGCGATGTATGTCTATTAATTGTACGTCTCGAATCGCGTAGCGATATACCTAAAATAAACCCGAAGGATAACCATCGGTCCGAACGATCTCATAATGGTCACCACAACCCAGCTCAGTGTCCCTAATGACCAAGTGGAGTCTACTGCTCAAGACACCACAGGGTACCGTTTCTGGTTCGACACGAGCTTTTATGGACCCGTCATGCAATCTTCTTGTATCACCGGCACCTGATGTTAATTACGGTGTTGCGCCCTCTTCTGGTGAACCTGGAAACAGACCATATACAACCCAGACAACACAAGAAGAAAACACAGGACCCCTAACCGTAACAACTTCCTATCCCATCTACATGCCTACCAATTTTAGGCGTCTACATACAGCCGATTGAGAGAAATCCGGCTTTAAAGTTGGTGATGAAAACGCCTGACACACGAGGGTCACCTTAAATGTCTGTTTAAAAAACATATTTACGATGTTAGATGACTTCATGTTTTGTCACCTAAAATTCATTTACTAACAAGGCTTCAATATCACACTCTAAAACAGTAGAGAAAATGTTGGTAAATACCTTTATTTGCTTTGTCACTACGCTGAAACATTATGCGTAATCCACTTCCTGGATGAGACGCACCAACAATTCTGCCCCTCTCAGCATCATCACAGCATTGTGAAACCTGATTTGTCCTCAAATTACAAAGCTGCAATGGTTCTGGTTTAAAATGCATCGTTTCTTTGGTCTGGAAGGGAGTAGTGACTTTGAATGACAGCTTTTCACACCTCTCCCTGGCGAGGTGTGAAGGGGGGGAGGCATCCAATAAGCCAGACTGAGATCAGCTGGCGCCTTCGAAGTGATTGATAGCTTCTTCTTCTTCTTCTTCTTTCGGCAATTCCTGTTTAGGGGTCACCACAGCGGATCAAACTCCTCCATCTGGCCCTGTCCAGAGTGTCCTCCACTGACACACCAGCCACTCTCATATCCTCTGCATCCATAAACCTCCTCTTAGATTCAGATTCAAAGCTTTATTGTCATATGTACAGTAGAAAAACGGGTTTCCCTGTACAATGAAAATCTTTTTTTGCTGTCTGCACAGGATGTAATAAAGTACAAAGTTTCAACAAATACTACTAATATATATATATATATATATATATATATATATATATATATATATATATATATATATATATATATATATATATATATATATAAAACACCCTGAAATAAAATTATTTACAATGTGCAGTTGGTGGTCAAGTATGAACAAAAGGTGCAACAAAGTGTAAACATACATGTGCAGTTGTATGTTTACCTGTAAACAATCATGTGCAAAGGTTAGCTGTTTAAGAGTCTGATAGCTGTTTAATCTAGTTGTCCTGCACTTCACACTTCTGTATCTCCGGCCTGAGGGTAGAAGTGTGAATAGTCCATGTTGGGGATGGGTGGGGTCTTTGATTATGGAGGCAGCTCTTCTGTGAACTCTTTGATGGTAGATGCTCTGGAGAGAGGGCTGTGCCGTCCTGGTGATTTTCGTAGCAGTTTTTATCACTCTCTCCAGGCGTTTACGGTCCTTTGCAGTCAAACTGCAGTACCACACGGTGATGCAGTTTGTCAGAATGGACTCGATGATGCAGCGGTAGAAGTTGTTGAGTATTTTGGGTGACATTCCAAATTTCCTCAGCTTTCTCAAGAAATGCAACTGCTGCTGAGCCCTCTTTAGCCAGTCCCACCAGGATTTCGCGGGCCTTTTTTGTGATTGTTGCGGGCTAAAATGTTTGATGTTGCGGGTGTTTTTCAAAAAAATTGCGATGGAAGCTGCGTTGTGTTTTTGCTTTTTTGTGAGTACATTACAATAGGGAGTAAATGTTGTATGGTTTCCTCTATTTAGTAGTCCATTTTAATTATCTATTTACCTATTTATTCAGGGTTGGCAACTTTTCAAGATCGCTTGGAGTGAGATTTGAACCTGGAGGGCGTGGCGAACATTAATTGTTGACGGGGGGGCGGGGTTAGCGAACATAAGTTGTTACTGGGCGGCCTGTAAAATGGACACAAATTAAGTATTATATCGAGATCGATCGCCAGTGGTTGGCGCCAGAGCGAACTAGTAACTCATAGATATGGATCAGAGATGAATAAACTTTATCTCTGACTTTAAACTTTATCTCAGTTTAAAGTTTAAACTTATAAACTTTATCTCAGACCCTCGCCGCTTGCGTGCGCTGCAGTGACTTCGCGGGCTACCGTTGCATTGTGGGGAATGTAGTGTTTATGCGTGCAAAACACCATCGGGCGGCTGTGGCCTGCGGGCCGGTTCTAATAGTAATTAAATATCATCCAGGGGGTCATAGATAATCAATTCGCGGGTCGGATCTGGACAGTTTATCCTCGCTTTCATGTAGTGTACCGGGATACTGCTTTTCCCGATCTTTTTGCCGTTATTTTCGTCGCTCATGCTGCTTTCAGTCTGCTCCTCTTGAACGTATATACGGAAGTAAGGCGGGAGTTTGTCGACGTCACATCAAGACGACATCAGTGATTGGTCAAATTTGCGGGAAAGTTGCGGTGATTGGCTGAAGTTGCAACACCGCCCTGAATTCGCGGTGTTTGCTTGAAGTTGCGTTGAAGTTGCAAATCGCAACATCGCAACTTTCTGGAGGGTCTGTTTAGCACCTGCGTGGTGTTTAGTGTCCAAGTGAGGTCATCACTAATGTGGACCCCTAGGTATTTAAAACTGTTCACTCTCTCCACCTCAAGGTCCTGGATAAACAGTGGCTGATGAAGTCTCCTCTCCCTTCTCATGTCCACTATCATCTCCTTTGTCTTGTCGATGTTGAGTGTGAGGTTGTTGTCCACACACCAGGTAACCAGACTGTTCACTTCACTCCTGTAGGCTGCCTCCTCTCCGCCAGTGATACGACCTATCACAGCAGTGTCGTCGGCGAACTTAAGGATGATGTTGTCAGGGTTGGAGGCGACACAGTCGTGGGTATAGAGGGTGTAGAGTATAGGGCTGAGGACACAGCCCTGAGGTGTACCAATGTTAGTTGTTATGCTGGTTGATGTTCTGTTTCCAATCCTAACAGACTGAGGCCTGCCAGTCAGGAAGTTTAGAAGCCAGTCACAGAGGGTGGGATGTAGTCCAATAGATGACAGTTTATCTGTAAGTTTGTGAGGTATGACCATGTTAAAAGCGGAGCTGTAGTCAATAAAGAGGATCCTGATGTAGGAGTCTTTATGTTCCAGGTGTGTGAGGGAGACATGAAGGGCTGCGGCGATGGCATCCGAGGTAGACCTGTTGGCCCTGTATGCGTATTGTAGGGGGTCTGTAGTGTCTGGTATGTTGTTCTGAATGTAGGACAGCACCACTCTCTCGAAGCACTTCATAATGATGGCCTATAGTCTACTGGCCTATAGTTATTCAGGCAGGAAGGGGGGTTCTTCTTGGGCAGAGGGATGATAGTGGTGGTCTTGTAACAGGTGGGAACTGTGCATTGTTTGAGGGAAAGGTTGAATATAGAGGTGAAATCATCAGCCAGCTCATTAGCACATGCTCTGAGGGCTCGACCAGGAATGTTGTCAGGTCCTGCAGCTTTGCGGGGGTTGATCCTCCTCAGGGCTTTGTGTACTTGGGCTGTCGAGACAACTGGTGGGGGGCTGGAGAGTTGTGTAATTGAAGCGTGTGTATTCTCTGTAAGGGTAGTGGGGGTTGACGTCTCAAAGCGGGTATAGAATTCATTGAGATCGTCTGGAAGGCTGTTTGAGGAACTTATGGTGTTGTTGGGTCTGGATCTATAATCCGTAATTTGTTCCAGACATTGCCACGTACGTCTGGGGTCAGCAGTGGAGTAGAACCCTTCTGTTTTCTCTCTATACTGTCTCTTGGCTGATCTTATGGCCTTCTTCAGTCTGTACTGTGCAAGTTTGAGCTCAGCCTCATCACCAGATCTAAAAGCAATGGAGCGTGCTCGTAGCATTTGCAGTACCTCACCATTTATCCAGGGCTTCTGGTTAGGGAATTTCCGGACTGTTATGGTGGGCACAATGTTTTCAATGCAAGTGCCAATGTACCCAGTCACATACTCAGCATAGTTATCTATGTTCACAGAAGAGTCCATAATGGCTGCCTCTCTGAACACCTCCCAGTCTGTTATGGCAAAACAGTCCTGTAGAGTGCTTTCAGTTTCTGATGTCCATATCTGAACCTGTTTGTTTGTAGGGTTTGATTGTTTGAGCTTTTGTCTATAAGCTGGGTATAAGAACAGAGAGATGTGATCTGATTCTCCAAATGGGGGGCGTGGTGCGGCCCGAAATCCACCACGTATGTTGCTGTAGACATGATCTAAAATGTTCTTGCCACGGGTGGGAATTTTTACATGCTGCTGGTATTCAGATAATACGGTCCGTAGATTACACTGGTTAAAATCACCCGCAACAATGAAAACAGCGTCGGGATGATTTGTTTCCAGCGCGCTGGTGACGTCATAGAGCTTGATTAACGCTGATGTGTAGTTAGCCCGCGGGTGGATGTAAACAGCGGCCAAAAACACGCACGTAAATTCCCTTGGTAAATAAAAGGGACGGCATTTCAGCAATAAAAACTCCAGGTCTGGGGAGCAGTGCTTATATACAGTTTGTACATCTGTACACCACACGTTGTTAATATATACGCACACACCCCCTCCTGTTGTCTTACCGGAGGCTGCAGTCCGATCTCCCCGGTGTAATGAATGAGTCTTGAGCTGAACAGCACAGTCCGGGACGTTTTCTAAAAGCCAGGTTTCAGAGAAAATAAGGGCGCAGCATTCTCTTGTTTCCCTTTGTGATGTAATTCTGGCCCTTAGTTCGTCCAGCTTGTTCTCCAGAGACCGTACGTTGGCTAGCAAGAGGTTGGGTAGCGGTGGTCGGCTAGCGCGAGCCTTTAGCCTAGCATGGAGCCCTCCTCTCTTGCCTCGCCTACGTCGCCGCCTGCGAAGCGCTTTCCTGGGGTCCGCGTATACACTCGAGGCCGGAGCTTCGGGGCCTTCCTGGGTGTAGCGGTGGTGGCTATGTGAGCGCACAATGAGTTGCAGCTCCGATGGAATTTGACCAGTAAACTCCAAGTTATGTGCAGCGATATCCAATAATGCCTGTCTACTGTATGTTCGTAATGAAAGGCATTTATGCACCATGTTTAAAATGAGAGAAATAAACATAATATAATTAAACAAAAGTCGATAAGAGTTACATCCTTGTGCAGAGCGAGCAAACACATCCGCCTCAGGGGGCGCCATGACAAAGTCTACCTCTACCTTAGGTCTATCTATCCTCCTCTTGCCTGGAAGTTCCATCCTCAAGACCCCCCTACCAATATTCCTCTCCTCCCTCCTCTGTACATGTCCAACCCATCTCAATCTCGCTTCTCTAACTATCTCCAAAACATGCTACATGTGCTGATCCTCTAAGAAACTCATTTCTGATCCTAGCCTTCCTTGTCACTTCAAATGAGAATCTTAACATCTTCATCTCAGACACCTCCATCTCCCTCACCTGTCTCTTTGTCAGTGCCACTGTCTTCAGTCCATACAACATAGCAGGTCTCACCACTGTCCTATAGATCTTTCCTTTCATTCTAGCCAACACCCTTCTATCACAGATCACCCCATCCACACCACCCTGCCTGCACTCTCTTCTTTACCACCGTCTGCCCTCTCATTCACACACATGTACTCTGTCATGGCCTGGTGGTTAGGGAACTGGTCTTGTGACCAGAGGGTCGTGGGTTCGATTTCCAGACCTGAGGCCATGACAGAGGTGCCCCTGAGCAAGGCCCTTAACCCTCAATTGCTCACTTGTATAAAAAAATGAGATAAAAAATGTAAGTCGCTCTGGATAAGGGCGTCTGCCAAATGCCGTAAAATGTAAATGTAAAATGTTTTACTCCTGCTCACTTTCATTCCCCTGCTCTCCAAAGCATATCTCCATCTTTCCAAGCTCCACCTGCTCCCTACAGATTACAATGTCATCAGCAAACATCATAGTCCAAGGAGACTCCTGCCTAACCTCGTCCGTCAGTCTGTCCATGACAATTGCGAACAGGAAGGGACTCAGGGCTGATCCCTGATGTAGTCCTACCCCAACTTTAAACCCATCTGTCATTCCTACCGCGCATCTCACTGCTGTCACTGTTCTCATACATATTCTGCACTACCCTCACATACTTTTCTGCTACTCCTGACTTCCTCATACAATACCACAGCTCCTGTCTCAGTACTCTTTTATAAGCTTTCTCTAAGTCAAGAAACACACAATGTAACTCCTTCTGTCCTTTCCTATACTTCTCCATTAACAATCTCTAAGCAAACAGCATCTGTGGTGCACTTAGCTGGCATGAAACCATACTGCTGTATGAAACCATACATTCCACTACTCTTTCCCAGATTTTCAGGCTGTGACTGATCAACTTTATTCCCCTGTAATTACAACAGCTCTGAATGTCAGCCTTAGCCTTATTCTTGAAAATCGGCACCATTATGCTTCGTCTCCACTCCTCGGGCATCTTCTGACCTTCCAAGATTTTGTTAAATAACCCAGTAAAAAACTCCACTGCCTTCTCTCCCAAACATTTCCATGCCTCCGCTGGAATATCATCTGGTCCAACTGCCTTACCACACTTCATTTTTCGAATTGCAGCCCTTACTTCCTCCTTGCTCACCTGAGGCACTTCCTGATTCACAACCTCTACCTCTTCTAACCTTCTTTCCATTTCATTCTTTTGATTCATCAGTTCCTCAAAATACACCTTCCACATTCCCAAGACACTCTCCTCACCAGACAACACATTTCCATCTTTATCCTTTATCATCCCAACCTGCTACACATCCTGCCCATCACGGTTTCTCTGTCTGGCCAATCTGTACAGATCCTTTTCCCCTTCCTTAGTGTACTGGTCTCGCCAGCGGTTGGGCTACCCAGACAGCTAAACACAGTATTCAATAAATTCCACTGAAGCTGAGGCTTGTACTTGGACTCTTTACTGAACCACAGTGTGAAACTGCAACACAATATCATAAACATAAATGTTACAGACACAAGAAATAAGGAGCAGATCTAGCTTAGATAATACACACAAGTAAGTGTATGAATTTGCTATTATAAGTAAACATCATGGCATACAGGGGGAGCATACCACCTAATTATAAACACACAACTTATGGTAACAGGTCACAAATAATGTACTGTAAGCATCAATATTAACATTATAAACATATATACTTACAGACATTGCGTCTTAATAGACATGCATGAAAGGATGGAGAAGGATGTGTAGCACAGAAAAACTGTCACTGTGCGTGCTTATTTCCTGATTACTAACTACTTCCTGTCTAAACCAGAAATGAGGTAAGTATAAAAAAGATAACTTCACAAATGGCCTCAAGGGGGCTCCAAACCAACAAACAAACATGGAAGTTTCTGGGTCCATAACACTTAGTGTCCAACTTCTCATACAGCTTGCTATATGCCTACTCTTTAGCTTCTGCCACTGCTCTCTTTGCCTTACAACACATCTCCTTGTACCTCTGTCAACTTTCTTCATCTCGCTGAAAATCCCAATTCTTTTTAGCCAACCGCTTTCCTCTCAAACTTTCTTGAACTTCCTCATTTCACCACCACGACTCCTTGTCTATCTTCCTCTGTCCTGAGGTCACACCAAGTACCTTCCTAGCCACATCCCTCACTGCATTTGAAGTCTCATCTCAGGAATGCAGAACACCACCACCATTACCCAGTACCTGCCTCACCTCATCCCTGAATTTTACACCACAGTCCTCATCCTTTAACTTCCACCACCTGATCTTAGGTTCCGCTCTTACTCTCTTCCTCTTCTTCACCTCCAAAACCATCCTACATATCCCCATCCTATGCTATTTAGCTACACTCTCCCCTGGTAACACCTTGCAATCACTAACCTCTTTCAGATTTTGTCTCCTACAGAGGATATAGTCGACCTGTGTGCATCTTCCCTCACTCTTATATGTTGCACTGTGCTCTTTCTTTTTCTTAATGTAAGTGTTAAGCCACATCACTTTACCTTGGAGCAGGTCAGTAAGGGGGATAGCTAGGCTGCTTAGTGACCAGATGAAGCACCGATATAAATTAACAAACCCCAGGAACTGCTGGAGCTCATGGCATGTCTGACCTTTAGACCATCTTATCACGCAAGGTCTTAGTCCACTGTACTTTTTTATGAAGAAGACACTGGCTGAGGCTGGTGAGGTGGACGAGTGGATGTAGCCCTGAGCTAAAGCCTCCTTGATGTACTGTTCCATGATCTGCTCAACATCCTGGAAGAGAAGATGAGCACTGCACCCTCATTCAGCTCTATGGCACAATATCACGATGTGGAGGGAGCTGGGTGGCCATGAGGGGGCTAAATACCTCCACCAGGTCTGCTTATGGTTAAGAGATTGCCATCACGATGGTGAAACACCTCCTTAAATTGTGCAATAAATCCAGGGTAGTCCTGGAGCAGTGGAAAGGATCTGGACACTGAGGTCATCCCCCAGGAATCTGTATGGCTCAGGGGTGGAGATATGGCACTGACCAGGCTCACGGTCTATGAGCCTGCCTGATTCTGCCAGGATAGGGAGAGCCTGGACACAGCTGGTGCCGTCGGGACTGGGAATGGTGGAGTGGTCTGGAGCAGGGGTGGAAGGTAACTAATTACATTTACTCACATTACTGTAATTGAGTACTTTTTATGAGTAATTTGTAATTTTCTGAGTAGTTTTTTAATAAAAAAATTGAAAAAAAGTAATTTTTACTTTTACTCAAGTAAATTTTGACCCAAGTAGTTTTACTTCACTAAATTTGAACGCCCTCACATTACTGAGTAAAAAATATTGATGGTGAAAAATTAAATGTGGGCAGAAATTTAAACTTCTGAGTCCCAGAAATGAAGGCCAATTGCATGGCCTTGCCTTGCGCACGCCCTGTACATTGTCTCATAATCAGGTCGTAATCTGGTGCACTTTTTTCTAAAAGGATGAGATTGTTCTATCTTTAAATCTTTTATTTATCAGGTTCTGTGGGATACTGTGGACATTTTATTGTGAAAAGTGGAATCCTGTGGGCACTGTAGTTGAATAGGATCCTGTGAGCGTTTTAAATAGTGGAATCCTGTGTGCATTTTGTTTTATTTTGAGATGTGGGATCCTGTGGTCAATTTTTATTTTATTGAGTTGTGACAACCTGTGGGCATTTTATTGTGAATAGTGGGATCCTGTGAGCACTTACTTTTAAATTGTGGGATCGTATGAGCATTTTTTAATTTTTGATGTGGGATCCTGTGGGCATTTTATTGTGAGTGCATTTTGTTTTTTGAATAATTTGTAATTTAAATTTCTTTATTCTTATCATAGTGTTGTCCGTTGGACAATAGGACTGAAAATTGTTTGCACTTTATGGTACAGGTTGTGACTATCCTTGTGCTGTGAGGAAGTATGTTCCTGAGCCCAGCTGATTTTTTTGCAAGTGTGGATGTGCACTTAAATCAGTCCCACCAGGATTTAGCAGGCCTTTTTTGTGATTGTTGCGGGCTAAAATGTTTGATGTTGCGGGTGTTTTTCAAAAAAATTGCGATGCAAGTTGCGGTGTGTTTTCACTTTTTTTGTGATTACATTGCAATAGGGAGTAAATGTTGTATGGTTTCCTCTATTTAGTAATCAATTTTTATTATCTATTTACCTATTTATTTACCCATGTATTTATTGTCCATTTATTTTTTTATTTATTTGGATCTCCCTATGGGTATTATGCTTCTTATCCTGTGTTTTACCCCAGGTTTTAACACTTCAAGCAATGATTTTATTTCTCTTACTCTATGTCAGGGGTACCCATTACGTCGATTGGCCAAGTGTCGGTCAATCGTGAAGGAATGTGCGTAGATCGCTTGACATTAAAAAGTAGTGGATGAATCGCCCATCTGCACTGACGGTTGTATTTTGATTGACATTCATGGTAGCCAATCTGAAATCTAGGTTTTGACACACGCAAATCCCCCCCCCCACCTGCTCAATCTTTCTGACTTGGTCATCTTATATGTAGCTTGCAAGCTGAAAACTTGTGGGCACCCCTGCTCTATGTGGTATGAAATAGTTTGGGCAGGAATTATCTCTCTCAAGTTTTTGTATGCCCCGCCCCCTGAAACACAGGTCTTGGGACAGAGAATGCACAATGATTCCTCTCACTTTCTGAAATGAACCCTGGAAGTGCTCGGTGGCAGAAATGATTTTCTGAGCAAAGTAATAATAATAATAATAATAATAATCTTTATTTGTATAGCACCTTTCATACATACATGCAACTCAAAGTGCTTTACAGTATTGTGACGCGCGGCTCGCGGCGAAGGATGAGACACGGGATCCTTGCTTTGCGTAACAGACGTCACTTTAATTAACAGATATTGCGCAATAGCGCACGGAGAACAGAAACACTCACACAGCAACGTGTAGACTGTAGACAACGACGAGCACAGGACACTGCGCGAGCGCACATTAAATAGGCAAGACACATTAGCCCCACGTGATCACGAGACGATTCACAGGTGAGACTTATAAATCACACGACAAAACCCCAACCACGTATATCCACTGACGCAGACAAAGCACGTGGACAATGTTTACACACGCCCAAAAGGGAGGGGCCGGAACATTAAACGGAACAGAAACAAACACACAGACTGGCATACTCACACACAGCGGCACAAATGGGAACAGGGGGTTTGGCAGACACACGGGAAGACTGACGAACACTGGCACAGACAAACACATAACAGGCGCCAGGCTGCGCGCCAGGAGTAGAGATAAGAGGGGAGAGAGATCGGGAGCCGCAGTGGTCGGTCCTCCGCCAGGCTTTGCTGCAAAGCCTCCGCTGGGAGCAGCGCGACTGGCTTGCGCGCCTGGTGCACCGCGACTGGTTTGCGCGCCTGGTGCACCGCGACTGGCTTGCGCGCCTGGTGCACCGCGACTGGCTGACGCCCCGTGCGGGCCGTTTGGGGTTTCCTCGTCAATGTCCATGTCTTCCTCCTTCACCCGGCTCCACTCCATGGACTGCTCCGGGCTGCCACCCCGGGAGTAGTCCATTGCGCTCTCGCTGGAGCGATCGGAGGGTGGACGGCTCTCCGTACTCCCCTTAACGGTCCCAACGGATCTCTCCGAGGACGGCGGACTGTCCTCCTCCTCCTCCATATAGGAGTCGTCCTCCGACTCACCGTAGTCAGCGGTGGGTGTGGAGCCCCCCAACGGAGGGTAGTCCTCCTCCTCCCCACCCTCCTCTACGGTAGGAGTGGAACCCACGGGCGGAGGGAGGTAGTCGTCTTCCTCCGACTCCTCCTCCTCGCCGTGGTCGACGGGGGAAGCCTCGCTCACCGACGGGGGGTAGGCTTCCTCCCCCTCCTCTCCGTAGTAGACGGTGGAGGCGTCGCACAACGAGGGAGGGTAGCCTTCCTCGTCGTCCTCCTGCTCCTCCTCCTCGGAGTCCTCGACCCCGAACTCGCTCTCGGGAGTCCCCTCCGTCCCGCAGAGCTCGAAGGAGCCTACCCGCAGGGGTGATGGATCCCTAGAGGGGGAGGGGCGGTACTTCTCCCACAGCCTTACCGCCTCTTGGCGGAGCCTCTCCGCCACCTCGGGGTCGTGGTGCTCCCGCGCCTGACGCAGCAGGGACGCGCAGATCGGGTCCTGCATTAGCAGCTCCAGAGTCGGCGTGGAGCCGCGGCGCGGGGGGGAGGAAGACGGGTGGTGATGCCGCCTACCCGGCTTCTTGCCCTTCTTGGGCTTTGGCTTGTAGCCTGGCATGTCTTGGTGTCTCTTGACGGCTCGTCGTTCTGCGACGCGCGGCTCGCGGCGAAGGATGAGACACGGGATCCTTGCTTTGCGTAACAGACGTCACTTTAATTAACAGATATTGCGCAATAGCGCACGGAGAACAGAAACACTCACACAGCAACGTGTAGACTGTAGACAACGACGAGCACAGGACACTGCGCGAGCGCACATTAAATAGGCAAGACACATTAGCCCCACGTGATCACGAGACGATTCACAGGTGAGACTTATAAATCACACGACAAAACCCCAACCACGTATATCCACTGACGCAGACAAAGCACGTGGACAATGTTTACACACGCCCAAAAGGGAGGGGCCGGAACATTAAACGGAACAGAAACAAACACACAGACTGGCATACTCACACACAGCGGCACAAATGGGAACAGGGGGTTTGGCAGACACACGGGAAGACTGACGAACACTGGCACAGACAAACACATAACAGGCGCCAGGCTGCGCGCCAGGAGTAGAGATAAGAGGGGAGAGAGATCGGGAGCCGCAGTGGTCGGTCCTCCGCCAGGCTTTGCTGCAAAGCCTCCGCTGGGAGCAGCGCGACTGGCTTGCGCGCCTGGTGCACCGCGACTGGTTTGCGCGCCTGGTGCACCGCGACTGGCTTGCGCGCCTGGTGCACCGCGACTGGCTGACGCCCCGTGCGGGCCGTTTGGGGTTTCCTCGTCAATGTCCATGTCTTCCTCCTTCACCCGGCTCCACTCCATGGACTGCTCCGGGCTGCCACCCCGGGAGTAGTCCATTGCGCTCTCGCTGGAGCGATCGGAGGGTGGACGGCTCTCCGTACTCCCCTTAACGGTCCCAACGGATCTCTCCGAGGACGGCGGACTGTCCTCCTCCTCCTCCGTATAGGAGTCGTCCTCCGACTCACCGTAGTCAGCGGTGGGTGTGGAGCCCCCCAACGGAGGGTAGTCCTCCTCCTCCCCACCCTCCTCTACGGTAGGAGTGGAACCCACGGGCGGAGGGAGGTAGTCGTCTTCCTCCGACTCCTCCTCCTCGCCGTGGTCGACGGGGGAAGCCTCGCTCACCGACGGGGGGTAGGCTTCCTCCCCCTCCTCTCCGTAGTAGACGGTGGAGGCGTCGCACAACGAGGGAGGGTAGCCTTCCTCGTCGTCCTCCTGCTCCTCCTCCTCGGAGTCCTCGACCCCGAACTCGCTCTCGGGAGTCCCCTCCGTCCCGCAGAGCTCGAAGGAGCCTACCCGCAGGGGTGATGGATCCCTAGAGGGGGAGGGGCGGTACTTCTCCCACAGCCTTACCGCCTCTTGGCGGAGCCTCTCCGCCACCTCGGGGTCGTGGTGCTCCCGCGCCTGACGCAGCAGGGACGCGCAGATCGGGTCCTGCATTAGCAGCTCCAGAGTCGGCGTGGAGCCGCGGCGCGGGGGGGAGGAAGACGGGTGGTGATGCCGCCTACCCGGCTTCTTGCCCTTCTTGGGCTTTGGCTTGTAGCCTGGCATGTCTTGGTGTCTCTTGACGGCTCGTCGTTCTGCGACGCGCGGCTCGCGGCGAAGGATGAGACACGGGATCCTTGCTTTGCGTAACAGATGTCACTTTAATTAACAGATATTGCGCAATAGCGCACGGAGAACAGAAACACTCACACAGCAACGTGTAGACTGTAGACAACGACGAGCACAGGACACTGCGCGAGCGCACATTAAATAGGCAAGACACATTAGCCCCACGTGATCACGAGACGATTCACAGGTGAGACTTATAAATCACACGACAAAACCCCAACCACGTATATCCACTGACGCAGACAAAGCACGTGGACAATGTTTACACACACCCAAAAGGGAGGGGCCGGGGTCCTCAACGTGACAAGTATAAATAAAAAGAAACATTAAAAAGAGATAAGACAAAAAGAAAATGTTAAAAGAAATTAAAGGTAAAAATATTAAAATAACATAAAAAGTAAAAAAGTAAAGTCAATAAGATAATAAAAAGTAAATAGGATAAAACTATTAAGATAATTAGATTTAGAAAATAATAGACAACATAATGTAATAAAGTAAATAAGATTGAGAGTTTCTTAACTAAAAGCAGATCTAAACAGGAATGTTTTGAGACTGTTCCTAAAACTATGCAGGGATGAAATGTCTCTGAGCTCTTCAGGAAGAGAATTCCAGAGCTTTGGGCCATAGTGGCTAAAAGCACCCTCGCCAATCTTTAATCGGCTTTTAGGAATTACCAGTAGATTACTGTTTGAAGACCTGAGAGACCTGACTGGAACATATCTAACCATCATTTCACTGAGGTAAAGAGGGGCAAGACCATGAAGACATTTAAAAACCATGACTAGAACCTTAAAATCTATTCTAAAGCTGACAGGTAACCAGTGCAGTGAGTGGAGTGCAGGTGTAATATGATCTCTCTTTCTCCTGTGGGTCAGAACCCTTGCAGCCACGTTCTGAACTCGCTGTAGGTGCAAAATAGAGCTCTTTGGAAGAGCAGATAGAACAGCGTTACAATAATCTAGCCTTGATGTGATAAATGCATGGACAAGTTTTTCACTGTCAGCAGGAGAGAGCATATCTCGGACTTTAGCGATGTTTCGAAGGTGAAAGTAAGCTGTCTTGCATGTAGTCATGATGTGTGATTTGAAGCTGAGCTCATTATCAAAGGTGACGCCCAGGTTCTTAACACATTGTCTGGCATTCAGATTCATTTGATTTAAATAAGTCTAGACATCATTCCTTTGTGATTCACTGCCAAGAACAAGAACCTCTGTCTTCTGTTTATAAAAAAAAAAAAAAAATAGTAAAGATACTTTTACTCAATTACAATTTTTCAATTTTTTCCACCTCTGGTCAGGAGTGTGTGTGTGTGTGGGTGTAGGTGTCTCCTCTGCTTGCTTGGTCTGGCCCAACATAAGACATGATGCAAAACCTTGTGAAGAAAATGTAAAAAAAAAAAATCCAGATTTGTTCTGAAGCACTTTCTAGAACCACTATCATAAAACATGTTTGATAGGGAAACTGGATTAGCATGTCCTCATTTGGCTTTGTTTGGCCATTTGGTTTTGTTTGTAAAATGTCAGATGACAAGGTATATTAAATAAA
Source organism: Brachyhypopomus gauderio (assembly GCF_052324685.1). Lineage (NCBI taxonomy): Eukaryota > Metazoa > Chordata > Actinopteri > Gymnotiformes > Hypopomidae > Brachyhypopomus > Brachyhypopomus gauderio. The sequence goes on along the minus strand of NC_135220.1, from coordinate 10,388,359 downwards.
ACGCTCATGGCTTCAGTGAGCAGACACAGCAGATCTAATAGCTCTCTGAAGCATTAACTCATATTTCAACCTTGTACAGGATGCACTTTGCTCACGTTCCTTGTGGTACTTTCTTCACCAGATGAGCAGGTGAGATCATGGTTGATGTTCCTGGTGTTTGGAGGATTCCAGCATTGCTCAACCTGTCCATGAGCTCTGTAGGTGTCTCTGGATGCTGTGAAACCACACGATGAAATTACTGGCAGTGTTTTAGTATTGTGCACATGTGTTTCCCAGGCACATTATGTTTGCATTAATTTAATAGGTATTCATATTTAAAAGACATGTATAAAATATGTACAATTTTTTTTTTTTTTTAATGACCATGTTTGCAAAATGTCAGATGAAAAATTTTACATGATTTATGATAGGGGTGACCTGCAATAGTCGCTGATTCGACTATAGTCGACTATACCCCCTAGTCGACTATGAACGTCATAGTCGAATGTACCATTCTAACTGCATGGTGGTGCCCAAGGATGCAGCTAAGCATTAGTTGTTACATGAAATGTCTTTGTTTTCGTTATATATAGCCTTTTGTCAAATAAAATCATCCTAATTTCTGTTAATAAATATTTAAAAATGATGTTTGCGCATTAACAATAGGCATCTTCCTTACTACACATTAATAAATCACACCCTGCAGTTGCACAATCTAAACGAGCAGAGCTGAACACGCCACAGAATACGCAGCATCTACCGAGATTAATGGCTACTAAAAAACTTCAAAAGTTTGAAAAAGATAAAGATGAATCAAACAAAGTGCAAGTTATGTCATCAATGTGTTTCATTTCGCACGACAACAACCAACATGGCATACCATTTAAAACGCGTAAGGCGAAAAAAAAAAAAAAACAATTCAGCGGTTTGTCGTTTCAGTTGTGTCATCTCGTCTCGTCGCGGTGGGTCTTGGCAAGTAGCCTATAAACATTTTTTGTTGTTTGCTTTTAAACCCCGTTACTTGAACCTTTCCTTATATTTTTTGCTGTTGTGTGTCAATGTTTTTATATTTTCAGGCAGGCATATTTTATTTTAAATATTTTTGACATTTTAGTGTCTGACAGTTCGATATGCGCAATGCGCACTGACGGTTAATGTTCTCTAACGTTTCATAAAAAATAAGTAAGTGAATAAATAAAAGCTGAATAAAGCCAACCTACCGTATGTATTCATTTATCTGAGTGTTTTAGGTTTTTACTTTGAAGAGGAAAAAAGTCCTGAATGAGAACGGGATCCCGTTTAAGATGCTCTAAATAAAAAATAAAAATAAACCCGATTCGACTATTAGTTGACTAAAGGGAAAAGCTGACGAATCAGATTCGACTATGAAAATCCTTAGTTGAATACACCCCTAATTTATGATACTAACTTTTATCTGTAAACACTTACACTCCCCTACTGGTCACCACTGGTCATGACAATACTGAATATTAAATGAATGATGCTGGGTTCAATGTAACCATTCAAATGTTAGTAGGAGGATTCATACTTCAGTATAAATACACTATCTGCAAAGGCAAATTCATCAGTGCTGCAACAACGTATTCTGATCAGCTCCAGTTGGCATATCTGAAGATACTTAAAATGAACAACATGACAGTTCAGTACTGCTTTCCTAACAACAATTTCTCATGTATAAAGGAGGTCAGAACAGGAACTGGGAATATATTCTTATTCACTCTACTGTCATTTATCTCTGTGTGTACTGTGTTTTGGAATCTGCTGGTGATCATCTCCATCTCTCACTTCAAGCAGCTCCACACTCCAACCAACCTGCTCATCCTCTCTCTGGCTGTGGCTGATCTTCTTGTGGGTCTTGTTATGCCTGTGAATATAATGCAACTAATGGACAGCTGTTGGTACCTTGGTAAAATGACCTGCACAGTTGCTCTATTAATCAATTTGATCTCAATGTCATCATCTGTGTGTAATATGGTTTTCATTGCAATTGACAGGTATATTGCTATCAGTGACCCCCTGTTGTATTCCACTAAAGTCACAGTGTGTAAAATGTCTTTATTAATAATTCTAGGGTGGTCTTGTTGTCTGTTGTACATCCTCATGTATTTGTACTTTAATGACCATCTCCTTCAGTCTCAGATTGTCAGCAGATGTCATGGAGAGTGTATTTTGGTCTTAAAATCTTCCGTGGCAACTGTTGATCTAGTCATTACATTTCTATGCCCATGTTCAGTTATAATCATCTTGTATTCAATAATTTTTACTTTGGCAAGACGTCAAGCTAAAGCTGTGACATCTGTGTTGAATGCTACCACAAACAGACACAGAGCCAAAGCATCCAAGTCTTCTAATTTGAAAGCAGCAAAAACACTGGGCATTGTTGTTGGTGTTTACCTTTCTCTCTGGATACCTGCTAGTCTATGTACTCTGTCATTTGAAAACGTCACGTCTGTGTCATTAGTGTGGACTGTTCTTATTTGGCTTATATGCATCAATTCTTCTGTCAATCCCCTAATTTATGCTATATTTTATCCATGGTTCAGAGCATCAGCTAAGTACATTGTTACTTGTAGACTGTTTAATTACTCATCGTCAACATTAAGCTTGTTTCCAGAGCAGATGTAATTCCACATTACTTTATAGATTTAATTTCACATAAATTTCACTGTGCCTTTTTTAAAACTCAAGTAGGATTCAGCTGGCAAAAAATAAAAAAAAATTTAACATTGTGAATAGATTAGACAATTTGTTGTTTTTCCAAACTTGAATTACAGATTTTAATCATTCCAACTTTTGATATTTATGTTTTTATATTTAAGTTTCAAAAACTAAAGAGGTGAGAATGATAAATGGATCTTATTGTATTTTAATTATGCACATGAATTAATGTTTCTAGAGCAGATATCAGGAACTAGTATATTTATGCCTTTTGTCAAACTTAGCATATACACATATATAAAACAATTCCCGCTATAAGACTGTACACAGTGTGTTATATGTATGCATACAAGTTTAGTATGAAAATCTTCGAATTGCTTGGTCCGATATATTTTATTTTTGAGTCAGATATTAACTTGACCGATATGTCACTGGTGTGCACATCATTTTTTTGGCCAGTATACATGAATTCCTCTGTGAATCCCTTAACATATGCCTGATTTACTTAGAATACTTTACTTTGAATAACTAGAGGTTTAAAGTATTTAAACGTTTTCCTCTGGAGGCCTAGCAATAACCTGTACAAAATCTCTGCACATTATCCAGATTTGGGAACAGAACAAAGACACTAGTGACTAGAAACAAGGAGAGCTAAATCATTTTCTAAAAGATATTTCACATTTCTGCATGTGCGCACAATTTGTGTGGTTCACGCAGTATATCTGTTGACTGGTGGGCACAATATTACCTACATTGATTTTGTGACTAAGGACAAGTGTCTTTGTTGAAGTATAAGATACACTGAAACATCTCAATTCTGAGCTCTGTATTCAAGCACATAGAGTTTGAAGACCAGATAAGTCATCTTATACAGAAAGCTTTGTACAAACCCAATGAAACGTGTACTGAAAGGTTAAAATAATAAACAATAAACAAAATCAACATAATCAATAACATGGTCAGAAGTACCATGTTCTACAATCAGATAATTTAGGATATACTTTCCTGAAGATACATCAGAAGATAACCAACTTCCAATAATTCTAAAGGACCTCTCGAAAAGTTCACCTGCTCTCAAAGGTCCTTGCACAGGCTGAATTTCAAGGTTCAAGGGTTATTTTTTTGTCACGCACACAGTTATACACCAGTATAACTGCAGTGAAATGCTGTGACGCAGGCATAGAGGCACCAGGAAGCAGATGACTTGTTCACTTTAACACTAGTTATCTCAAGTTGTACATAGCCTATAGGAAAATTCATTCAGGGCTCAAACTGAAGTAGACAGTTGGACAAACATATTGATTCACCTCCAGGCTTATATTTCCATAATTGTGGTTCTATTTGAGAGCTTCTATTACAGAAGAAAATGCCAGAAAAACATTGAACTTGACCAGTGTGTATATTGAATAGAATAGAATAGAATAAAACTTCATTGTCCTGCCAAAGCAGAACATTTTCCTTTGGTTTCACCACCAAACAACACAGCACACCACAACCAAAATAATAACAGTAACAGCAACAACACCAGCAACATAATAACAATAATCATAAATACATAAAACATACACAGACCTTGAAACAGATTAGTGTGATTTGTTAATATATTTGATAGCGTTAGGAACAAAAGCTCCTTTATAGATCTTTTTTTCCACCAAAGGCACTTCAGCGCCGGCCTGAAGGGAGCACCTCAAACGCAGTATGAAGAGGATGTGTCGGGTCCCTAATTATTGCTATAGCTTTCCTAGACAAGGCTCTTCTATAAAGGACGTCTAGTGACTTTTGTTGCTGGCCAATTATTTTCTCTGCCATCTTGATCAATCTGGTCAATTTACTCTTATTTAGTACTGTCAAATGTCTGTACCAGACTGACATATTGAACACCAGAACACTCTCTATCAAACTCACATATACCTTTCCGAGGATTTTACTCTCAACTCCAAACTCCTTCAATTTGCAAAATACCTGAAACACTTCACCCTTTCCACAGATTGGTTACACACTATAAGTAGTGGAAGAGAGTTTGTGTGATGTAAAATAAGCTCCTTTGTTTTCCCAACATTAATTAACAAGGAGCTAGATTTACACCACTGTTCTAACTTTAAGACCTGAGCAGAATAATCAGAATTATCATTATCCTTATAAAAAAGTAGAGCCATATCATCTGCATATTTTATCAACATAAGATTATTCTCCTGCAATCTCATCTCATTAGTATACACAGAAAAGAGTAAAGGCGATAAAACACATCCTTGAGGTGCTCCTGTACTTAAAATAATCTCATCAGAAAGAGTTCCCTTTATACACACTCTTTGTGGATGGTCTATTAAAAAGTCCTTAATCCAGTGCACAAGGCCCCCATTCACACACAAATCCACAAGGCGCTGTAAGAGTATGCATATCTGCATTGTATTAAAAGCCGACGTAAAATCTATAAATAGTATGCGTACATAGGCCATATTCACATTGATATTCAAAATTTGTTCTACAATATAAAATATAATTCACATAGGGTCTTGTCTGACAACATAGAAAAAATTGAGCACTTACATGCAAGTTTTGAAAAGTTACACAGCATTGTTCCAAGGTATGTCCAGTGCGCCACACCCATGTCCAAATAAGACACACCCTGTACACACCCTTAGCCAACTAAGCTAACATGCTAACTAATACCCTACACGAAATGAGGAGCTACTACAAACAACAACGTTGGACATCTTACCAGAAAATTCCAAATGAAGTAATTTTATGTTATATTATAAATGTTATAATATTTATGTCCAAGATGCAGAGCTGGCCCTGACCAATTTTTCTAAAGAAAAATAATAAAAAGAAGAAAAAAAGAGAATTTTTGCGTGGACTTTGTGCTCCCTCTGCTATCTTGGCCTGATCCACTTTGCATTTTTTTGCAAGTGCTCGTCCAATCCTTCACAACCACCAGTGCAAATCAGGGCAATTTGCCTACTGCAACATTATTATTTCAAAAGTGCATCTGCAATGAACAGAGGTGCTTTACTATATATTTATTTTAAAACTTGCTGAGCTAAGCTAATCATAGCACCTACTAGGATTGGGCACTATGATGACAGTGGCGGTTTTCACTAAGATCATGCAGAGGGGAAAAAGCTACAATGACGATTGAGTGTTAGTTGTGAGTCAAGCGAGCTAGTTTCAAAGAAAAACACAACAGCTACATATTGGCAACATTTTGGATTTGTTTAAAAAAAAATGAAAGACCATTGGAGCGCGCCCCCATGATTCTAATTCGATAATATGATTGGTTGATAAAACTGCCAATCTATAATAAAAGCTCGCAATGTAAAAGGCAAGGGTATGCGACAGATAAACAGAAGTTCTTGGGGGAGGGCCTTTCTCTCTTTTACCTAGAAACAACGGTGTGAAATATTCTGATTGGTTGATTTTTTATTTCAGCACTAAGTTTTTTTTTTCCAAGCACAAGCACGAAAAGTGGATTTGAAAGCCCATTTATAGGAAAAATACAAATTATTGGTGAAGCGTTATTAACATATATTACATATAATAGATAAAGCATCCTTTTTAAGATCAATTAACCTTCAGAGAAGGCGTTGAAGTCCCTGACGGTTTGTCAATGGTATAGTGTTAATTCACCACATATTACCATTATATTACCTGTTTTTTGCTGCCTTTCTTCTTCCACTTTTCTGGGCACCTGGGCACTTTTTAACCTGGGCACCAGAGGACTTCTGCCTTTTTGACATCTTTACGAGGAGATGTCACTCACTCTGTGGTGTCTTTTCCCCCCACAGAGAAACAGTAACGAGGTGAGCAGAGCGCGCAGGTGATAGGTGTTGTGTGTTGTTATTATAAGAATTATTAATTTGACTAATATTATTAAACAATGAAATTATGATTATGTGGACTTTGCTTGTTTTCACATTTATTAATTGTTCATTTGTAAACAAAACAAAAAAAACGCATGCACGCGAGCGCCCCCTGCACAGACAGCGCCCCTAGCATTTGCCTATGTCGCCTAATGGAAGGGCTGGCCCTGCCAAGATGGTCCAAGAGGCTAGCTACGCTAACTTAGCCAACTACGCTAACATGCTAACTAAGACCCTACATCAGGGATGTCAAAGTCAAATACACCGAGGGCCAAAAAAACAAATTTGCTACAAGCCGAGGGCCGGACTGGTTCAATGTTTATTAAAACATATTAAAATGATTGCACATAACCTATTGAACCAAGACCTAACACAGTGTATATTATTTAATGCTTAAATGAATAAAGCAATATTTTCTTATGGATCTGTCAGTAATTTCAAGTGAAAATATTTTTCAACAAGCAAACATGAATAAAGTAATGAAGGTTTGAAAAGTGCTGGAATTTAAGCTAAAGTACTTGAAAATGCTTGAAATTGTAACTACTTCATTTCACAACAAATAGCTATCTGACTGAACAGTTCTTTTATTACGTTAACAAATACGAGCCTCTTGTAATTCCAGGACGAAACATGAGAGAACGTGAAGACGTTAATATTGGGCGTTTTGAAAATAAATGTGAATAAAAAGCTAATTATTTTGAATCATTTCGAGTATATGTATAAATATTTAACTTAATTAAGTTTAACGTGCTGGGAAATATTGAAATGGACCTTGAAAGTGGCGTACAAGTGCTTGAATTCCACCTTATAAAGGTGTATGAACCCTGCAAACATGACTTTGTTCATTGCGCTGAGGCGCGGCGCACGCAAAGTACAAAATTCGAGATGCACGACCTCGCGAATCGACAGCGCGCGAGACGCTCGCGCACGAGCTGAGCCACTGCAATTACGTTATTTTCGCTGCGCTGACCCTCGCCGCTTGTGCGCGCTGCAGTGACTTCGTGGGCTACCGTTGCATTGTGGGGAATGTAGTGTTTGTGCGTGCAAAACACCAGCGGGCGGCTGTGGCCTGCGGGCCGGTTCTAACAGTAATTAAATATTATCCAGGGGGCCATAGATAATCAATTCACGGGCCGGATCTGGCCCGCGGGCCTTGACTTTGACATATGTGCCCTACATGATACTGAGTACTACAGTACTTAAATGCCAGACATGTGAACAAGTCACTAAGTTGCAAGTAACAAATAAGTCTCAAGTCTTCACAATCAAGTCTCGAGTCAAGTCCCAAGTCAATACAAGCGAGTCTCGAGTCAAGTCCCAAGTCTTAAACTTCAAGTCCTAGTCAAGTCACCAGATGTAATTTCAATATTTAACACAATTGATGCAGTTGATTAGTAGTATATTAAGTTATTCAGACTAACTAACGTTAGGCATTTGAGTGTTTCGGTTCGCTTGAGTGAGATGTCGCAATTGTCGTCGTCACCTCACCCCCCCCCCCCCCCCCCCCCCCTTGCCTCAGTGACTTTCGTTCGTTCGTCAGTCCTCCCTGGTCCCCGCATGCAAATTATCGTTGGTGCCGACCGCTCACACAAGTCAAGTTGCTCATGTGGACCCTTGTAAAAGTTAATTTCTGACCCCAGAGTTATCACATACCAGCTAGCTAGCTAACCGTTATAGCATTATGTGAAATATACATAGTAGAGACTTACTTTTGTTTGTGCAGCCTCAAATGTCGAACAAAGTTTGAAGTGGTTGCATCTACATCTCTTATCCTGACTCCACATGTCTTGCATGTCACAGTTCTTTTATTCACAACAGCATAATCTTTATAATTGAACAGGATCATTTTTGGGAGCATGTTGCTTGTACTCTCCAAATTCAATGCTGCTGCCTATGGAGCTATTATAGTGTCACCAGAACCTGAACCTGAAATCATTATTACTTGAAAAACCAGTCTGTAAAATCCTCGCAGGTATGCAAAAATTCGAGTTAAAATTCAGGTTCAGGTCGAAATTCAAGTTCGGGTCGCAATTCAGGTTTGGGTCGCAATTCAGGTTCGGGTCGTAATTCAGGTTCGGGTCGAAATTCAGGTTCGGGTCGAAATTCAGGTTCGAGTCGAAATTCAGGTTCGGGTCGAAATTCAGGTTCAGGTTGAAATGCGGGTCAACCGGGATAAGTAGGATGAGCAAACAAACTCAGAGCTAATCGAGCTGCATCTGGCCAATCACAAAACATATCAGAGGTCATTGGGAGGCTGCTAAATTTCCTGTAAGAGTGCGGTCCCTGTTTGGCGTGTAAGTAGCATGTAAGCAGCACGAAAGTGACTACTGTGCCACCCAGAAATGGCACCTTGTGGCATCTGCCACATAATCGTGGCACTTATTGTGGCCAGTGCTGCGTGACTGTGGTCTCCGTTGTCCAGAAACGCCGCCTGTCTCTGCTGACAGACATCTAAAGACTCTTGGGTGACTCTGCGTATCGGCCACTCGCTTAAAATCATCCCGACGAGCTCCGAATCGCCATTTGTTGAAATGAAGATGGTTCATAACTTTTGTTTAAAAATTATGTTGAGTGAAATACTAGCCGACATCCAGCTAGACAGCTCTATATTACTAGTTCAGAATACTGTTTAGCGATAACGTCGAATTAAAATTATAGGAGGGTACGTGAATCTACAGTGGTAGACCGTTAACGACAGCACTAAATTTAAAGGGTTTATTATTATAGATGTATGGTTATCAGTGAATGTTCCTACACGCCATCAGCGTCATTTAACACTAGAAGTCCCAGAGAAGGGTCTTTCAACACTTCTACTATCGGAACCCAGAGAAGGGTCGAGAGAACTGAAGGATTTTAGCTAACACCCTATTATCAGCTGTAAGCAAGCACTTTTGTTCTGTAAATAAGGCCATTACTGGCGCACCACAGGAGGGGGCATGCTTCAGCTCACAACTAATTGTTGTTTTTCATTGAGTTTGGCCATTTAGTTTCTAGTTAGTTCTATTCAGTTTATTGTATTTTATAATATAAAGGTTATATATATTGTATTTAGTTTAGTTTTATCTGAGCAACAAAGCACAAACAATAAATTATTTTTTTATATTTTAAATAGAAAATTAGAAATTTTATAGCCAGGTACATGTGAGTAATGACCAGAAGCATTTGTGTCTAAGTCAGGAGGACTGAAATTTCAGCATGAGAAACATACAAAAGAACAACTGTTATGTTTCCATGCTTTTTTATGTTCCATGCTTTTTATTATTCTCATAAAATTATACAAAAAATACAAGGAATAAAACAATTTCACACATATTTACAATAGGCTGCAGTGCAGGGCTGTGTGTGTGTGTGTGTGTGTGTGTGTGTGTGTGTGTGTGTGTGTGGCATGTCCTTCTTGTGTGACTAGCACTTTAGCAGTCACTCAGCAGTCTGTCAGAACATGCCTGGCACTGCCAGGGTATCTCCCTGGTACATTTGCCACACGTGTATCTGTAGCAGTCCACACATCTCACATTTGCACAATTGTTCATGAGTGTTCTCATCAGAGCATTCACATACAACTATCTACCCAGTCTGCCAGTCCCTCATTTGGGGAGAAAGCTACAGTATTGTGGCTATTCCCACTTTAGTGACCCCATTTTGTTTCTCTTTCACTCAGACAATAAAATATACCAATACAGTGAGGACATGCACCTAAGATAGAAATTTCAGACCCCTCCATGATTAAAAATGGTCTAAATTGTCTAAAGTAGGGAATAGCCACAATAGTGTAGGTTTCTCCCTAAATGAGGGAGTGGCAGACAGAGTGGATAATTGTATGTGAGTGCTCTGTTGAGAACATTTCAACTTTATTGTATATATTTCTAAACTTACATCATGTCCTCTGTAGCTTCTGCTCTCAGCCAGGCCCTCTGACTGCCTCTCTCACCTTATGCATGTCCCCTGCACAACAATGCAGCTGGGGGATGGGCAGACACACTCAGGACCAGCTTACAGACTTTTGCATGACCTTTTTTGAGGTG